>NW_027103288.1:0-80941 GCF_902728285.1 Clytia hemisphaerica
TTGGACTTTTCCATAATGGTTGTTTTTTCATTCAAAACATATCAATAGCAATGCCACCATCAAGCAGGTTCAATTTCAATAAATTGATTTTGAAGCCGGAACTATTTAAAAGTCGCCGGAAAACCTATTTCGCCGGAAAGACAGTCTTTCTTGAATTTCTCGAGCTGTATTATATTTTTATAAATTTTGCACAATATTAATAGACAACCTAAAAGGGACGAGCCCGATTTTCGAAAAACATTTTTCCGGCCGAAAATGCGGAAATATGCCGGAAAAACTTTTTGACTTTTTTCTGATTTTCATGTATAGTTTTTTTGATTTTTTTGCAGAAAGATGCCGATTTCGATTTTGAGAAAAAAATTTTCCGGTTCGGAAATCGCCGGTTTGCAGATTTTCATTGTTTTTTCCTTGTATTTTTTTCAACACAAAACATTATTGAAACATGCTCACCATCAGCTGATGCAATTGTCGATAAACTGATTTTTTGCGACCGACGTTCCTTTTATTTTTTCCCGCACCCTCGCCCCCCCCCCCCCCATCAACAATGGGTTTGTGTATTTTCGCTAAATGCTATATTTTCTGACTGATTTTTTTCATTTTTCTTTTCGCATTGCTATCAATGCTAACTAACTTTCATCATCAGGTAGGTCCATTCAGCATGTTGCTTGTTGTTATTAAGTTTTAGTTTTTTTTCTGCAAGTAACTTTGACTACACTATTGTACGCATGAAAGTTCTACATTAATAAAAATTAAGTTTTAAATTTTGTGATAAAAATGATAAAAATTCCTCATTAAGTGTAGTCGAAATTTGTAGATTTGGATTTGTAGAATCGGATTTGTCGATTCGAATACTATTTTTTATGGTAATATTTTTATGTGAATAATTTTTGTGATGTTGTAATTTTGTTATAATATTTTATGCTCACTATTTAGTACTTTTTATTGGCTGTAAATTTATGAATAACTTTAAATTATGTAATTTATTTAAATGGTTTACAAAAAAAAGCTGAAAAATTTGATCACGAATTGCAAAAAGTTAAACCCGTGTACCGTAATATAAAATCCCTAAATTGTTCATGCGACTCGTGGATATAAGAATTGTTGTTCAGCATTTTTTTAAGACACCCTATTCTCGTATGATTAATATTAATTGTAGGGGGTGGAATAAGCAGGGGGCGGCGGGTACTCAAGATAAAAATCAACAAAATGAGGCGGGGGGGAGGGGGTCATTCATAATTAAGAGCTATTGACCTGATTTTGCTAAAAGTCCCTAGGAAAATGTTTTTGGCCAATTTTGGCACTTCGTAGCATAAAGGTCATAAAATGGTCATTATAAAGTGATATGGGGATGATTTTTTCTCCAAAAATTGCAAAATGACCCCTAAAATGACCCCCCCCCTGCAATTAATAATCACACAAGAGTAAATCTAAATCCAGGGCTTGATTGAATATTAAATTTAACTCAAAGTTTCAAGTTTAGATCTTTTGCTTTTAAAGGTACAAACTTGCTACATACTTGTCAAGAAGCAAAGATTTAGTCTAGAAAAAAAGAGTTTTATTTGGTCACCTTAAGGAAATCAATCTAGGTAAAAATTCGTAAAGATTAAAAAAAATTTTCCCCGCCACGAAATAAGTTCTTAGTCAAATTTCTTTTATCATTTTGTAAAATAACCTCAAATTTTTGTATTTTAGGCAAAAAATATCAATTTACCAGGGCGTTCGCCGCTTCAAAATTCTTTTAGGATTTTTGCTTTTCCATTACCGAACTAATTCCATTAATTTAGCTCGTATGTTTCTTAATCGAACGATTGATAAAAACTTTTTTATTTGAAGCTCTTTCTTGACCAGATTTCTTTGTCAGTGTAAAAGGCTGCATACGTAAAAGAATTCAAAACCAATGATGGTTATTTGGTCACGATTTTGGTCAAAACTGTTAAATTTTAAGGAAAGATTATAGAGGTTGCTAGGCCATTACATGTCTCGGACACTTTCTAGTCTTTTGATCTTTTCTCAGCACCCATTCATGCCATGTTAATTGTTAGAATGTTATGAACGGTGATCGTTTTAGTTTTACTTCAAAGGGCTGTAACTTTTTATCCAAGAGAGATATGCAAAATCTGAACATAGATTTGAAATCAGCAAGAATTAAAATTTTCTAAATAGCCTGATGTCACAATTTTTGAATGAATAGAATAAATCTTAATTTTCTTATCTTCCTTTCTCTTCTTCAATTTTCAATTTTTCAGAAATCTTTTATCCTTTAGAATACTCTCCTTAGAAATATCTTTCCAACGGTGTATAACTTTCTAGTATAGCATAAATGGATGCTGAAAAATTGCTCAAAAACTAAAGTGATGTCCACATACTTTTGACAAAGACTTTAAATGATAGTTTTTTTACAACCCCTTGTTAGGGTACTCTTAGGTGCCAAATAAACGGGGGGGGGGGGTTCGAATAAACGGGGGTGGAAATTTTTTTCAAACCAAATAACGGGGGGACCTTATTACCGGGGGGGGTGGAAAATGGACTTTTAAAAACCTAAAAGGGTCAAAATAGACCAAATTTAGGCTTTTTAGAGTAAAACAAGAAACTTTCCTTTTGGGAGCTGGGAATTTTTTCAAAAATTTATAAACGGGGGGGGGGGTCCTAATAACGTCCGGGGGGGTTGGAAAAAAATCGAAAAATTAACAAGCGGGGGGGGGCCGTTTATTTGGCACCTAAGAGTAAGGGTAAAGCGCCCGACTACGGGGCAAAAGGTTATTGGTTCGTAGCTCTGCCGGAGTCATACCAAAGATTTCAAAATGGTACATTCGTGCCTCTCTGCTTTATTCTGCAATCGAAGGAATTCGTCGAGTGTAAGTCAAGAAATTCAGGGAAATGGGCGCCTTCATCCCCTAATTTAATTCATTTTTTTGGAGAACAGTAATGTAAGAAAAACTTTTCCACTCTGTATAATGTTTCGTAGCATCATGAACATCAAAACGACTGGAAAGTCATCTCCTTTGTATTTTTGTGGAAAGCACTGATAGCTTTGTTGCCTCCTTGTTAGAAACATAAAATGAAACAATAAATTTTAATGATATACCTCTTGGGAATATCTTGCTAACAACGTCAAAACTTCGACAAAATTCTCTGTTGTTCTACTCTTCTCAAGTCTTATATCTACATCACAACAACGATAACAGAGGCAAAACTCCGAGTAATATTTTTAAATTTTGACTCAAAAGTATGGAATAGATTTAGAGAGTATGAGATTCAAATTATGATATTCTTATGACACAGGCTCTCAACTTTGGCATACTATTTTTTAAAGTCAGAAAAAAACTATTGGAGTGACAAAAGGGATTCAAAAGTATACACGCAGTTGAAATTCTGCATTTCAGCGTTGAAAAATGTTGATATAAAATATATTGTAAAATTCGAGAATAATTCTTTTGTGAATTACGAGTAATGTCAAGCTCTATCAATCCTTTTAGGTAAGTAGTTTAAAGAAATAAAATTGTGACGGAATATTGTCAGATTTTTTGTACCAGTTTTGAAATACAGGCTTCAAAGACTCAATAGAAGATAAACGTCCAGTCGTTGATATGTTCATGGTAGCATATATATTATCAGCACGATAAAAAGTTAGAATTAACCAGATATTTTGAAAGTGGCTTCCTCTTATACCTTCGGAGAGACAGAGAATTCCTTAAAAAGAATGATCCCATCATAGAAACAAAACCTGATAGGGAACAAAGTTATCTCACATGTGACATAAAATGTATCAAGCATATTTTATCCAGATAGTAAAAGAAGATAATGTGACCTATTTACAATAAACATCTAGTATATTATATAATAATTATAGTTAAAGATTTTATGTAACAAAATTCGAATCAATAATAAAAAAAGCTCTAGGTTCATTTATCAATGACTTTAATTTGTTTTTAAGCTTTAAATATCAGAGTGTTCTAAACCATTTAAAAAACTTGTTTATGAAAGTGCAGTGCCGTAGCAACTGGGGGGGGGGGCAAGGGGGGGCTATGCCCCCCCCAATAATTTTTTCAAAAATGGTTATTTTGCAAAATGCAAAGTTTTTCTTTTTTAATTTATCATAATTGTCTTTATGTGCATGTTTTGAGTGTATTTTTAAGCAATCTAGAGCTCAAATTTTCAAAATTCCCCCCCTCGGCCCAAACCATGGTTGGCCCTCGCGGTGTAACTAAACTTCAGCCCCCCCCCAATATGAAAATGCTTCCTACGGCACTGGAAAGTGGTTACTCACTTTAAAACTACCTTCGTAAGAAAAATAACGACAGACGAATACTTTTAGACTGATAAAATGATATCATTAATAACGTTCTCGAAAATTGTATCTAAAAATGACTTGTGGTCAATATATTTATAATGGATAAAATTATGATACTACTTATGAACATAAAATACAAAGATTAGGTTATATTAATATTGACATATTGAATACGTCTAAATTGTAGCAAAATTTTTGTTTTGAACACTTCAAATACACGCTTTTTTTATGAAAATATTCTTTATAAGAATGTCCATGATGAAAATGGCCAAAGAATTAAAAATAATGCTAAGAATATCACCATCATGGAATTTTGCTACTCAAGCTAAGAATGCCATTTTTAAAGGCATTTTCAATTAAAAATTGTCAATTACCCCCGAGTAAGGCCCACTCCTTTCACAGAAATGCCATTTTATGCTTGAGACGTATGTACTAAATGTTAAATCTAGGCTGAATTAGGATCCTAACTTAAGAATGCTGTAAGAATATTTTAGGATGATTTTCCCCAAAAAGTTAAGAATATATCCATGATGAAATGGATTTACACCATTTTTATAAAAAAGCGTGTATATCACATTTCAATGGTCTTCTTCTATTTTATTTCAGTAGGTATTTTTGCTTGAAAAACTCCACTCTAAAGTACCAGGTGTTGCAAAAAAGTGTACAATTTGAAAACTAGAATGTTATCATAAACATTTTGATTTTGGAAAGCACAAACTTAAATTTTTTCTCAGTCACTAGGAGAGAGAGTGCGTTTTTATTGTTGCATGATGGTCAGCCACTTTAAACTTTTAATACCGTATTACTTGGAGTAAATGCCTCGGGCGTCTATCAAATTTTTTGGATTTTAGGAAGGCGTTTATTCGAGACGAGGGGCGTTTATTTGGCTTTTTTTCGTTTTCTTTCAGTACAATTATGTAATTTTAGAGATCGAAAAATTGGTCAAAATTAGTATTCATACCAAAAGAATTCATATATTAGCAAATATTCAAGTATGATTCCCTATTATATGATTCTGCTCTAAACGTTCATTCGAAGAGGGCGTTTATTTGAGGGGGCATTTATTGAACATTTTTTCTTTTTTAGGGAGGGGCATTTATTGAAGGAGGTATCTAAAAGAAGGGGGCGTTTATTCGAAGTAATACAGTAGTAATCAAAATCATTCGACTTTCTTCTTTGATAATCATTAACATAGCATTAGTTTTAGCATAATCGTTAGCATTTTCATATCTCTTGCTAAATCATGAGAAATCATTATTCAATAGCTCAAAATTTTGGTCAACCTTCCAATTCTGAAAAGATTAGAGTGATAACATTTTCTAGTTTCTCAGAATCTTTAACCAATTTTTTTAATCTTTTGAAACACCTGGTAGTTTCAATTTTGATTAAAAAAATTATATTTATCGCTTTGACTTAAAAGATTAGGGTATGAGAAATTCTTTTAAAAGCTAAATACTTCAAAATTTCTTGTAATACAAATCAGATGCTTTTCTCAGTTTTCAACGTGTCACTGAAAAATTCCTGATATTCCATGAGCTCTTTCCGACATTTTTCAAGTTGTGCATCAAGATCAATACTTTCTGAGTCTTGGTCCTCTTGTTCTAAAGATGTGAAAATATCAAGAGGAACTGGCGATTGACATTGTTTATACAAATTTCCAACTGTATCATCTTCTGAGAAAAAGGCTGGTCTGAGTTCAACAAGAACAAAATCATCTTCAAACCCCACAGCTTCTGCTTGTCTATAAATTTCTGTAGACTGTCTTTTATTCATTGGCAAGCTTTTAAAATTGGATTCCTGCTTTGTACCTTTGTCATGGTCTAGATTTGCATCCACATTATCTGTAGGTGATTTTCCTGGTAACAGAGATTGGAAAGGTGGTGTTGGTGGTAGTTTTGGTAAGTCTAAGGGCTCCAAATTAATATCACTCAAAGTAAAGGGCTCAACAAATGCTGCGATTTGACGTAATCCATCTTCATGGCCAATACTAGCAGCAACAGATGAAAAGTCAACAGGAGAAGTCACTGAATGTTTTGTCTTTGATTGTACATTTGATGACGTAGAGTATGTACTGTTTATCCATTCCTGGTCTGAAACTGCTAATGCTAGTTCATTTTCAAACATATCAATTGATTGGAAAGCTGATTTGCTAAGTCCACCATCTTTCTCATTAAAAAGTGGTAAAAGAGAATCAGGATCACTAATTTTATATGTGTGGGCATGAAAAGATCCACTCAACCAAACTTTTGATCTGTACATTGTTTTGATATTGACGGTGCCAATAGGGGTTTTAACGAATCCGATTGATAAACTGTTATGGAGTTCATATTGATGTAAGGAATAAACTTCTGTATGCACTTTGAAAAACAAAGAAAAGTCTTTCTCATTTTTCTTTGCCAAGTTGAAAGAAGGTAGTACCCTGGATATTGATAGCACAGATTTTAGTAGAATGCCAAGTCTATTATATATAGAAAAGTGGTTTTTATGTTTTGGATCCTTGTTTTCCAAATTAGTTGATAATTGCCATGTTTCTAGAATTATGTAATTTCCATCAAAAGTGCGCAGTATGATATCTAAACTTATTGGATCCCATAATGTTGGTATTTTCTTGCCATAAATATCTCGTACTTTTGCTTGAAGTCTACGGTTAGCCTCACATTCATGCAATGCAATGTTAAACCAATCTTGTCCTTTTGCGGCTGGCTTGCATCTTGTTTTGTTATGGATACCAATTCGAGAAGATACAATAGCTTGTAATGACTTTAAAACGAAAAATTTAATATACTTTTCAACTTCTTTGTGAGCTGCATCAATAACATTCTTTTGATGTACAGATTTTTTCTTGTCTTCGACACTCATGTTTTTTCTCTCATTATTTATTTCATCAGCTTACATCTCCACTTCTGCCAGTCTGCTCTGGTTTCTTTTTCTTTGTTGGTGAGACAGTACTTTCGAATTTATTTTTTTCTGAAAATCTACCATCTTTGTTATTGTGTCCCAGACTCTTTTTCCACGACCGGGTTACCCCGTATGTTAGGCTCTTTTGGCCGGCGGCTAATTTTTAGGCCCGATTACGCCACCCGGACTGCCTGGTGTGTAGTGTAGCGGATTTTTTTCCGATACAAACCTGCAAGATTTACATTTGAGAATCTAGTATATAAAGATTAAAGAAACGGTTTATTTGTTTTCAAAACTTTCCTGTTTACGCTTTCATCATCGGTCAGTGATGATTTGAGAATCTCTACTCTCTACACTTTTTTATCTCTGCTGAATAATTTACTCAATTTCAAGGTGTCAAAGTAGTAAAAATCGTGTATAACGCCTAAAATACCTCAATTGCATCCTACACGTTTTTTATAAGGAACACGTTTATAAGGAACTTGAGGCTGAAAATGGTCCAAAAGTAAGGAATTGTTAAGGAACTGGTCAGGCTCACATCACAATAAGAAATCAAGTTAGAGAACAGTTGGGTTAAACTTGAACTTTCAGTTTCACACTTTTCGACTTTTCTAATAACCTAAACAAAAAGATGATAAAATCATGTTGCTGAAACGACATTCAAATGTGTCAAAAAGAGAAAATTTACAGAGATTATACTGGGGGGGGGGTTTCATGGTTGGTGGAGGAGCTGAATCGGCCCTTTTTTCGGACGGAGTGGCGGAATTTGGCGAAAATTTAGACGGAATTACGGAAATTGGGTTCTCTGACGGAGACGGAAAAACGGAATTTAGCCAAAAAATTTGCGGAATTTCGGAATTACCAATTAGTAAAAGATATTCAAAATTTGCGGAATTTTCGACAAAAATATTGAATTTCAAAGGAATTTTCGGTGACGGAATTTTGGTTCAATTTAAGACGGTTTGACGGAAATTGGAGAAAAATTTGGCGGAATTGCGGAATTGGGTACCCCCTGAAACCCCCCTATACTTGAACAGAAAAATAAGAACAAGATATTAACAACAATTCGAGGCTGAAAGTGCAAAAAAATAAGAAAATCCAAGCCTCAGAAAAATTTTGCTGGTTCTTATATATAAAAAAATGTATCTAAGTAAATGTGATCTAGTGAGCCGGGGGAGTAGCTTTCATTCAATTGTTCTCGCGCAAGTGGTGCGAATTCTTTCGTACCAATAAACTGTCATTAATCAAAAGTCGATTTTATGTTTTTACCAATTTCACTTATAAATTAGCCTCAAAATTTTTTAAATTTCCCGATGTTCTAAGCCGCATCGCATCGATGTAAGCCATATATACTGAGTATCAGAGTTTTCAAAGAGCATATCAACCTCTGACGACCAAGTATACAAATTTTATCGCACACGTGTCAATCTAATCTTTGTAGAAAGAATCAAAGATGAAGATAGAATATTATCATATTAATGTCTAGCAAAAAAACTGTGGGTGGGTTTAAATGTAGGGAAGAATCGATATTTCGATATGTGCTTTTCACGGTATTTAAGTCGAGAGGTGAAACACTCCGAAAATAAACGTACGTGATTTTTTGATTTTACTGATTTTTGTTTCATTTATTTGATTTCTTTGATTTTATTGATTTCGACCTTGAATTTATTTTGATTTTGCTTTTATTGGTTTTTCTGATGTTGGCTCTGATTTTTTTGATTTTGAAAAAAAGTGTACGTGATTTTCCCGAGTGTTTTATCCCTTGTTCTAAGTGTTTAGCTTGCGTGTTTAGCTTGCGTGTTTAGCTTGCGTGTTTAGCTTATCCGTTTTTAATTTTTGTATAAACTACCTTCAACCGAAAAAAGAAATAGATGCCAAAAATATAGATGCAAAGGACACATTTATTTCTTAAATTATATCACTTATTCATTGCCAAGTATTTAAAAAATATATATAGTCAAGAAGTATAAAACCTTCAACTACTTAAAATGGAAACAATATATATATAACTTTGGTTTTTTCCTACTACCAAAGGAACGTCAAAGTCAATTACCATAACAAATTTGTACATGACCGGAACCATTAGGAGTTATCAAATGTCGATTATATCTTGAAAATGGAAGGCAACGATCAATATCTAAATCTGATTTTAGACACATCTACGTAAATCAATTTTTTATCATATCAAGCTCGATATCAAGTTGAAAAACAAGTAACAGAGTACATACAATCAGGTCACAAAGTCACAATTAAATTTAAATCTTGAAATATGGCTTCGTCTAAATATATCACCATCATTATCTTTGTATTGATTTTGAAATTACTGAGTGCAGATGTAAGTATTTTAATCATTTTGAATTAGCTAATCATCATATTCTTATTCGGTATTTATTATGGCGTATATTTTGTTTTGTCTTACAAAATTATTTTTGCAAAATATCTACACAAAAAGCTCGTCGGAATAAAAATTTTCACGGTGGTCAAAATAAGCTTTTTTATTACCACTTACTTAATGACTTAAATCCATTATCCTGTTCTTTATTATTCTTTTAGCTTTAGAATAATTTTACTGAACATACATGGGGAGGGGTGGAGGAAATAGTATCTGCCTTGTCCAGGGGTAAACATGCTCTGTTTGAAGGGTAATTCTGAATGTCCAGTGGGTCAACCGATGGTTGTCAGGGGGTTAGACCTGCTGTCCGGGGGGGGGGTCAAAAGTCACAAACACAACGTCCGGGCGGGGTTAATTTTCAAAAGATAATTCATATCCTCCATCCCCAATTCAATTTTTTTGGAAAAGCCCCTTGTTATTCACGTGTGCGTGCGTTATTTTGTCACGAGGTCATTGAAATATTTTTTGTTCCCATTCTTACCAGGCATGTAGTGCAAATGGAAGTTATTGTGAGAAGGATTCAGATTGCTGTACAACCACAGATTGGTGTGTCGGCACACCACCGAATTATTCGGGAGCATGTTGCAGCACCGGTGCTTCAGATCATGGTGCGACTTGTAATGATCACACTGATTGCTGCTCTGGATCTTGTAGTGGAACACCAAAACTTTGTGAATGTAAAACCAATGGCTCTGACTGTACGTCCGACATTGAATGTTGTTCATATTTATGCAATATTGTTTCCACGCAGCCCATCGAACGTAGATGCGTAGAACAACAAGATGACCCGATTGGAATGGTTATAGGTGGAGGAAGTACAGGTCAAGCGACACAACAACCTCTTTCTACTTAAACTGGAGGTTAGAGCAAAACCATACATACCAAACTCAAACCCAGTCCCTTAATTCGTTTTTTATTGCTCTAATAACACTCACAAACGTTAATCAATAAAATTAAAGAATGTTGCAAGTCACTCTGGGTAGGAGATCGTCAAATATTTAACAAATACTATATTTAGCTGAAAAAAATTATAATCATTGTAAATATCTAATAAAAAAAACTACACTGTGTCCGGATAAAAGAATAACGGGACTTTCTATTCAAATAAAAATTTTAACAATTTAAGTTATGGAGTCTTTTAAACTTTTAAGTTAATTTCATACTCGGGCTTCGTCTTCTAATAAAAAATTGTTTCCACATAAAAAGGGCGCAGGGCCAGACTAACTTTTGCTAAAATTTTGCCAGAGGCGGTTATAATTGTCCAGAACATGCTTGACAAACTAGCTTTTGAAAAAAATGTTTTTGCGGTTGAATTTTTTTTTTTGAATTTATTTTATCTCTATGTAAAAATCAATTGGAAATAGTGTTGTGTTGTTTACGGATGCATCAAGACAATCAAAGAGTACTAAGTAGTCAATATTTTTTCCTCGCAATTTTAATGACCAAAATTTGATGACGTTTATAAAGAGAGAAGAGGAAGAGATTGAGGATTTGGAGAATATTGAAACTGGACGATAAAATTATGATTTACAAAGAACTTTTTTTAGATTTTTGGCCAAAATATAGCAGTTACCTTTTTTGAAAAATTAAATTTCATGGTTTATTAAGGACATTGATTCCGTATGACAAAATAGGGCTCTTGTATTTGCAATTTGTATTGAATTTTTGAAATTCTAATAAAACTCACAAGGTCTGGGGAAGTTAAAAATGGGCTTTTCCAGAGAAAATTTGAACGTGGGTGGGGGGGTGGTGGAGGATATAACATAACATTTTTTAGATATTTACCCCCCCCCCCCCACAGACATTGTGACCCCCGGACAGCAGGTCTAATCCCCCGGACAAACACCAGTTGACCACCTGGACATTCAAAATTTCCACTAAATAGAGCAAATTTACCCCCCTGACAAGGCAAATTTTAGTGTTAGATTTTTTACTACCCCACGGACATAGTGTCCACCCCCCATGTACAAACATTTTCTGGAAGCACCCAATACACGAAAAACATTAGTGGAAATTCAAGAAAAGGGGCTATTAAACACTCACAAAATAGAATGATGGGGCTACGATAAAACATAAATATTCAAACTATTTATAGAAATCCCTGCACTTTTTTTTCTTTCGAGAAAATAAAATATGTTATGAAGTACAGAACGAAACTATTGAAAAATTTTAGCATGAATAAATATTAATTAAAGTTAAAAATATTTTATGAAAACCTTCTAGACTTATTATCTGACGATAGAAATAGAAAAGATACTCATAGCGTAATGTTTGTATTTAGTTTGTTTGTCTCATCTATAAACTTTTATCAACTTGAAATTTAAGGTCACCTAGAAGTTTTGAATAAAAAACCTATTTCATTGCTATAAAAAAAACTTAAAAAAAAAGAGAATGTTATAATGAATCATATACCTATCATAGTATAAGAAAGCCGCGGCTGGAATGATAACATCTGAATTTCTGTTATTCTATCTCTGTCGTATTTGTTGATCAAGAAATCAGTAATGTAGCATCTTTAATGGTAAATTTTATTGGTTTGTCGTTAATACTTACTTCTCAGTGCGTTTTAGACATTAATGATATGCTCTTTTGATAATACACTTGCATTATGAAATCATTGCAAAGGAAAAATCAACACTAAGAAATTTAAACAAGCACAAAATGGCTGGGCTGAAAGAACTAAAAAATTAATGAGGTGCCTCGAAATGCCTTCGCAATATTTCAGTGAAATCTTTTTAGAAATCAATGGATAATACTGTGAAAATTTCGAGCCAGCACCTTCAAAATTTATCATTTAAACTGACAGGAAAGTTGTCATCTTGAAAATAGTTCTTATAATTTCAATTAATCGAAAAACTATTGTTTCCACAAAATACCCCTAAAATATGTCCAAAATAAGTTCAGGTGTTCTAATGGATACAGATTCAAAGATATCTAACAACAACAAAACTTTTTGTGAAGGAAAATAAGAGAAAAATTTCAAAAACTATCTACCAATAATAAACTGAGCATCTTGATGTTCTTATAAAGCTCGGAGACAGAGATGGAACAGCAATAACTGAAAAGACAACGCGGTACATATTCCAGCCGCGGCTTTCTTATACTATGTACCTATCTATTAACCAAATTCCATTTTAAAATTAATTCAAAATATTTATTAACAATACGTATAATGGCCTGTTAAAACTCGGAGACATGGGCTACGTAATATTTATCACACGGTACAGAGTACAATATGGTATATATTTTTCTCGTTCAGAGTTTTCTATATCTTCCTCGCCTTATATCCACTACTGTACGAGTGAAAGTGTGATAACTGGTTTATCATCGACTTGAAAAATATATCAACAAACAACTTTCTCTCGTTTGTCTTCTCTATGCTTTTAGATTCTGTTTCGAATGCTCATATCATGGAAATGTCAAAACACTCTTATTTTGACCATTTTTGAGAGGAAAACGAAAACATTTCTGGGAATAAATTTCGGTAAAAGATACAACAAGTTCAAAATACGATATCTCGCTTACCAGACCCCTTTTATAAACGCAGTCTTGTATTTGCAGGGCACAATATGAAATACAGCATTTATGCCAATTTTCAGACTGCTTATATTTTTCATGTCGATGATAATTAGTATTATTCTAATTACAAGAAAATGTAACTATTTTCAAAATATCTTAAGCATCAAATCAAAAATGGGCCCCGAACGAATAAATTGGTTAAAAAACCTGAAAACGTTCGGCTAAAATTACAAACACCACCTTAAAGATAATATCTATTCTTCATGACATAATGATGCATATATTATTATTTATTCGCTTAAATATTAAAATAATAAAGTATAAAAATATAGGAATGGATCTTGTCAGCCTTTCAAATTGCTAGGGTGTCTAATAAAGTTATTTTTCAAAATCCCGAATTGATGCAGTTTTCTTTGCCATTTTGTTATTTTTCTGTTCTATTTCTATAAGTTTCAACTAAAATTTGAAATCAGAAATAAAAATTTCGAGGTTAAAATGTTTTAAACAGAAAGGAAACTCGATTTTCCAATTTAAAAAGGCCATAAGGACAACACTGTGTCACAGACCCGGTGGAGTCCCAACTCGCTGGAATTGTGGGCTTGGAACAATAGAATTTTTATCCCCTTCGAGATTTTGACAGAAATCCTACAGGCGGGAGGAAAAAATCCACGGAAGCTGTGAGACAGGGGCGTATAAGGCGATAGTTCGACAGGCGCCGCTTTTATAAAGATGACAGGAAACAATATTTCTATTGACTGTACAAATAAATAGCAGTCATGACTAAAACAGTTCCCAAAACAAATTGAATGCTCAGTATGAAATTGAACAAATAAATTGAAACAATACAGGAGACAATTATCGCAAAGGATGTAGCAAAACCCTTCAGAATGTTGTCTGCATACTTGACAACGACTGCTACTAACAAGCCACCAAAAGCTTGCATTAAGATGATAATCCAAACCAATAAAGTGTATCCAAAGAAAACACCTTTCTCTTGGATCTTGGAGTAATCGCTAACCATCATACCTCCTATTCCAAGAAGGACGCCAACGGATCCCATCTGGATATTACGTAACCAGACACTACCAGCTGGACCCTTTCCACTACCCTTCAAAATCTTCTCGAAATAAACACCAGCAAATCCAGAACATAAACTGGATACTAAAACAGCTATGAATCCAACGTAGGGGTTTTGTCCAGATACTTCAGTTTTCTTGGCTTGGAGCATGCTAGGTTGTAATTGTACCATGGCAATACCGACAAATAACATGAAAAGGGAAACCCATTGTTTAGACGAGAGCTTCTTGCCAAGCATGAAAACAGAGAAGAGAGCAGTGGTCAAAACTTTCAATTGGTACGTTACTTGGAATGTGGCAGCATCCAGATTAGATATAGCAACGTATTGTAAATTGTTTTGGATGACATAGACCAGAGAAGGGACGGCAACTTTCAAGGTCGTTAGTGGATCACCGATAATGTTGGTGTAAAGCATATTCAACCAACGATTCACATCCTTCACTTCATTGTATGTTAACACCAAACAAACGAGAACTTTCAAAAGCTGAAAAACAAGGATGATGAAAAATGATACAAAATTATGTTAGCTTCTACTTTCTCGGTTCTTATTTAAAGTATCATCATTTAGAGTCTAGAATTCACCGGGATAATTTCAAGTATATAAGTCTAGCTTATAACGAGAAAGCCTGAAGGCTTTGAGACTACACGCTGCTCAGATTTGCGCAAGCTGCCGATCGATTTCTAGATGACCAGAGATGTAGCCATGAGTTCGCATTTTCGAGGTTTTTTGGTCCTAAATCAATTTAAAATCTAAAAAGTGAAGTATTCTTTAAAAGAAAAGTGCATGGCATTAAATTTGAAACATACCTCAGCAAAGACAACAGCAGTGCTGGATATATACATGTCACCACTTAATGTTCTGGAGTATCTGATGGTCAAAATGAGTGATGCGTTTTGGAAGATGAGGATGACCAAACTCCAATATTTCATGTTTGATGAAGTCTTGTTTTGCACCATCGCGTCTGCTCCCTTTTCACCACTTTCTAAATCCTTTTTCATAACCAATTTTTTTTTTATCTATTTTATTTATTTATTGCAGTATTAAACCTGGATTAAAAAAAAAGAGATTGTAATTTATCATTTTGCCTACTAACTAGTACAAGGTGCCAGATATGAAAATAATATAAATTCTTTAGATGAAGTTTCTGTACTCCTATGAAATTTTGAAAAATCAAACCTGATCAAACTAACCTTTCGAGCGTGCAAAATTTTAAATTTTCAAGCTGTCAGCGCGCAACATTTTTTTCAGAAAATAGACCTGTTTGGTTACATGTTTTATTATAAGCAAGTGTATGCCCCTTGGTCAGGCTCGAGAATGCTTTCAACACATCCAGGTATATCATTATGCTTATTATATGCTTATGAGTTATTATGCTTTTGATTCACCCAACCCAATTTTTTTATAAAAATCTCAGAAATTTTGAAAAATATTTTAGGCTGGTGTATGCTTATGCTCATGCTTATGTTATGCTTAGGAAGTCTACAAATCTGAGCCTTCATATGTTTATAAGCGTTATGCTTGTAAAAAAACATGTATTTCATCATAAACTCAAGAAAAAGGAATCTTTAGATAAAGCTAATTAAATTCTACAATTTTTAGACCCATTTCTGGGTTGCCATCTTGAATCAGTGTTTTTCTCTGAAATCTGCTGCCTCATTGTTCATTCAAAACGTTACATCATCATTATATCAAAAGAAAACTTAGAACCGTACTTTCCGTTTCTCTTAACTTCTACGGCTAGCAAAGAAGCCAATGGGAGAAATATAGCTTAGAAGATTGCTATGTAAAAAAATGACTAAACACCTCTACCTGAACCCATGCTCAACGTGTATGTACGTCTGCCAGGCCAAAAAGGCTAAATTGATGGCCAAAAGTGTAAACCTAACTTTGAAGGGTCATTTATTAGATATTACCCCTGGCATAAAAGAGATTGATTTGTATATGTAATCACATGATAACGAGTGCAATTCGAATATAATTTGCACGAGTGATTTTTTTGTTATTAATTTTCCGAGTCCGAAAGGACGAGGAAAATTCGAAACAAAAAAATCACGAGTGCAATTTTCGAATTGTACGAGTTATTATGTGATTACGAGCTAATCGCACAATGGCTGTCACTACTTTTTCCCAGTAAGGAAAGTAAATTACAGAAATTACACTGAGAGTTTTATATTTTTCTCTTCTCTTTATGTCTTTCTTTTATTGTTGTTTATTGATTTTCTTTCTCACAAAATAAATTTCGAATGCAATTAAAACGTTCGATGCAAAAAAAATGGAAGAAAAAACATTAAAATCAATTTTGTAAACATTGGCGCGGCATTGGAGAGTGTGATTAACGATTAATTGCTCTCTACAGGATGCAATTAACGATTAATTGCTCTCTTTGAGGGCGTGCCAAATAAGAAAAAATAACCCATCGTGCGATTATATTGTTTAATTTGATGTGCTGTTTACATTCTCAGTATAAAATAATATTTATGGTGCAATTAATTTCACTATTCATCACCGATTTTTTCCACCTGACGGCTTTCCAGCTCCAACCAATCTGAACCAATTCCAATTCTAATGAAGTAATGTAACTTTCACTTTCAGAATAAATAAAATAACAACACATGATAAAACTTGAATGTAGTTGAGACTAAAACACTCTTATAACTGCCCATTGCTTCTAAAACAACCGATTCAAAAAATCAACCTCTTTCATTTATAACGGAGGTTACAGTTCAACAAGTAATAGACACAGGTGTGACTGGTCATGTAAACTATACATTTTTTTATAATAACGAACTATACAAGAACATAAAGCTTCAATGGCCAAAATATCAAGAACAATTAAAGGACATTTTAAGGCTTTGCAAACACCCTGAAAAACTCAATTTCTTAGGAAAATGGACAAAACTACTCACAAAATGGTGAAATGAATCGGAAGGCTTCAAAAATTAAGGATGCTCATAAAAACTGTGTAGACTAGAAAATTGTAATGTGCTTTTAACATTAAAATAGTACAAAACGATCTTTTTAGAAAGTTGTTGTATTGACAAATTATCAATCTAAAACATATAACACATAAATCATGTAAATTTTCATGATTATCCAAAAAGAATATTTACAGAACAACAAAAGCCTTTTAGAGATATGTTCTTATATATTCATGCAATTAATACAAACTTTCAAAACACACAAACTGAAAGCAGTAATTATGATGCCATACATTCTTGCCTACGCAAGAAAATATTAAAACCCCTGTTTTGATATACAAGGTCAAGCGCAACATGTTTGTAAAAGCCACTGTAAATCAGGGGGTTCAGATCAATGTTTCAATTTGATCATTTGACGGTTCTTTTCCCAGGAGGATAATTTACCGTCAACCGAATAAGGATTATTCTTGTACCTTCACTTGTCATTTTTCAGCTTGAATGAGTTTATGTCTAATGACATGGTCTTTTGAAGTGCTTGTTCTAAGAGATAAGCAAATTTAATTATTTTACTTTTCAAGAGAAGTAAATTTAATCTTTCTTCTACAAGATTACACTTTAATAAAATACCAATTATGCATGTAAGTTTTAAATTTTTGCATAGGTTTTGCTCATTTTCAATGCAATCTCACCACACGGCAATTCAGCCACCATAATTTTTGCATACCGTAACTTGGTTTAATGTTGACATCCGTCCTTTAATTCACCCTTTTTATCAGCTGAAATTGATAGAAAGGTTGATACTGTTTTTCTTTGCTTAGTGGTCAGAGAGGAATAATCCTTTTTCAATCAGTGATTCAAGCTTTCATATTATTCCTGTCTCTAAAGAAGGGTGTCAGAATTAGACAGTATAGACCTAAATTTTTATACAAAAATTACGGGAAAAGCATATTTGGACTTTTACCCTATGCTGCACGCAAGCACTTAAGCTAAAGTCCCGCAAAAGCGGGACAAAAATCAGTTTTTTGAAGCCACAAAGAAGATTTTTCAAATTCAGTATGTGAATAAAGCAGTAAAAAATAAAATTTTCTTTTTTTCCTTTTTTTTTGAAAAAGTTCTAGAAATGAAAATAAAGGGATAACAGGGGGGGGGGTCGGTAGTAAAATCTCAGACATATATGAGTAGTAAAAGGATTTTTACAAATTTTTACATACCACCACCCAGACTCTTGGAAGAGGTATTTTACTACCCCCTGGTAATAAAAGCTTTTGGGACAATTTGTCATAAAGACCACCTATTTTTGGTTGCTTTTCGGACTGATTTTACAAAAAAAGCTAAAAATGATTATTTCTGTGACACATTTTTCACTTTGTGCAAAAATTAATGTTTTGCCCTTAGAATGAAAGTCTTTTTTATATTGACAAAAAATCTTGAGAATAAAAAAACAACTTTCCAACAGAATTTTTTCAGAAAAGTCATCCAAAAAATTAAAAGAATTACAAAAATAGCTAAAATTTGCTAATTTTACCAGTTTTAACTACCCAGGTAGTCAAATTTTTTACCACCCATTTTAGTATTTAATAACTACCCTGGGTAGTAAAAGTTTTTTTCGATTTTTCGTCACACCACCACCGTAGTAAACGTCATTATGTCTGAGATTTTACTACCGACCCCCCTGGGGATAATAATAATTGAATACTATCCATTGATGATCCGCGACACTATTGTAAAGCTAGAATCGCTTTGCCTACTCTTCGCTTGAGAAAATGATTGACAGATTGAAGTTTTTCACACGCGCAGGAGTTTGCAGACGTTCTGCAGACGTTCTGCGAGTGTTCTCGGCTCAATCCTCGGACTGCACTAAAAATGGTAGACATAGCTGTGGCAGATTATTGCGATGGAACTTGTTGGAATGTTTACAAGGCTCTTGACAGAATATCGATTGTTTGATTGTCAATGATGACAGTGCCGTTATTAATTTTGTTAGATCTGACAAATTAATGTTTGTAAGTGCACTTTATAGTTATGATTCCCATTGAAAAACCCATAGACATATGAACAGTGAGAAAGACTCAAAACGAAGCTTGGGTTCCCATGCTTTCCTATTATTTTTCGAGAACAATATGTCCCGAAGCGATACTGTTAGAACTCATTCTCTTTTGCGCACAAACAACATTTTTTACGCATAAATTATGCCATTTGGGTTTTTCTTAGAGAGTGTTGCTTGCTTTACAGTAAAATTTAGCGGGTTTTCCTAAGTAATCAAATAACAAATAATATGTCCATCTGGCAAGGGTTTCCTCTGTTTTCACTGGGAGAAAGAATTAGGAGTTTTCACTGATTACAAGAGGAGATATTCATACTTGAATATAACACTTCAGTTTTCGAGGTATTTCGTATTCTCCAGCACATATCTTCTTAACTACAAAGGGCTACAAAAAGGCTATAGAATATATTGTTAACAATGATAAAAGGTAGCTTCCCTCCAAATTTTAATGTTTAGCCATTTGGCTATCCAAAGTTACAGTATTTTTCGTCGGTAATTTTTTTCTTTATTTTTTTTTGCATAATTAGTGATATTTTGTGAATGCAACTTTTTTTATCAATCAATCTAGCAGGCTTGTAGCCTTTTTTGTTAACATGGAAATTAAGTAAGTAATTGGGAGGTTTTAATCCATAAAATTAAATGTTCTGAATAAACTTAATTAAACATAAAATTGCAATATAAATCTATGAGTTACGGGTAAAACCAAGTAAAACCATTGAGAACAAACTTAAAACTTTTGCTTCATAAATTCAATTTTGCAAGAGTTTTTTGGAAGTTTTCTATATGTTATGCCCTGTTATGCTTCCTGATTTTTACCATAAATCGACAAAAAGCCTTCTGTCTGACTGAAATATTTCTCTACAAACACAAACATAACAAATTCATGGAAGAAAATTTATTCATACTTTCATGCATAATTATCTCCCCTTTCGCAAAACAAAAGGTATGGTTACGTTACAAAATTTTACCAAAAGAGACAGGGGGGGTCAAGCCTCAGGGTACTAAAGCATAGCCGGTGGGGCGGGTGTTTTTCCAAAAAAAATTTGATAAGTACCCGGGTACTTTTTGGGTGGGTGGGGAGCCAAGTTTGTTTAATCAAACAAGTACCCGGGTACTAATTGGGTGGGTCTTATGTGAATTTTCTTTGTAAAATAAGTACCTTGACTCAATTTTGGTAAGTACTGGTGAGTAGTTTTATTTTGTTTTCAAGATAATTTAAGGGCTTTGAGACTTAAGTATTGTTAAAAACCTGTGACATTTTTATTCCATCATTGGATGGTTAAAAATAAGTTACTTCTAGCATAAAATTTGACACGAAGAGCAGATAAAAACATGATTCTGCCATATAAAAATATTATTGATGAAAAGAAAGTTTTAAATTGTTTTATATTGTTGATGTAATATCAAAACATAAAAAGACCTGCCAAGAAAAAGAAATTTAGGGAAAAGTTTTGAAGTGAAAGTGAAAGCCAAGGTCCTGTTTTGTTTGTTTTGATCGAGCTCCATCTGAGTGTTTCCCTTTCCTTCTATTCTATTATGTTTTTCACGTGAAATAGTGATGTAATGAACTCCTTCTGAGTGTTTATTTTCACTGATATATTTTCTCTCTCTCTCTTACATTTTTTCTTTTCTACTACAAAAACATTCGAAAAGTTTCCTAGACGTTCGAATCTTTTATCAGAAGCTTGTGAATCAGAAGCCCATAAGAAAGCAAAGCTCCTGAAGAGGCTTTTCCTGTGTTTTACTTGGGAAATAATATTTTGCCTTTTGTATACTGTAACTGTACAACATTTTGATGAATACCTAAGTCCTCATTCATTATGATTGCCGAGTAGCTAGTTAAGAAAAAAGAAACAATGTATCACTTGAGAACAAGGTTGATCTCTCAATGTAAACAGAGCACTAAGTACTTTCGAATCATATCATAACAAAACAAAGTGTTCGAACGTTCGAACATTTTGAAATCAAAGGTTGATCTCTCAATGTAAACAGAGCACTAAGTACTTTCGAATCATAACAAAACAAAGTGTTCGAACATTTTGAAATAAAAACAAAGAGAAAAATTTTTATTTGTGGATTGACATACTTTGAAATTGACTTTGGTGGGGCTAGAAAGAGATTTTGTATAGTTCTTTTTAAAGACTTTAAAGAGTTACATCTCTGTATCTTAAAACAGCACCACTTTAGATTGTACGTTTTTTTCTGTTGTCAAACGTTTGAAAACATTTTTTTGCGTTGGATAACGTTTTTTTCCGTTGGAAACGTTTGCCATAAAAAAATGCTTTTGTTTTTTTTTAGTTTGGGTCTGTTTGGGTGCGTTTTTTTTCGTTTGAAAACGTTTGATATCAAAACATATTTTTCTGACCCCCTGAAAAAGTTTCAAGTGTTTTCAGAAGCGTCTAAATCTTTTTGCAGACGTCAGCGTTTTTTTCTTCGTTTTTTCTGTTTTTCAAAGTTGGTATGGGGTCTAGAAGAGAAAAGTCCTTAAGTACCCGGGTACTTTTTGGGTGGGTATAGGGTCTAGAAGGGAAAAGTCATTAAGTACCCGGGTACTTATTTGGGTGGGCGGTATGAGTCAAAATTTTTTTTAGATAAGTACCCTCTCTAGGCTATGCTTTAGTACCCTGAGGCTTGACCCCCCCCTGAAAGAGAAAGAATTTTTTTATGAATGTACCACCAGTTCAACATGTACGGCTAGAACAAAAGAAAATAGCCATTGTGAGTCTTTCTCACTGTTCATAAGTCTATGAAAAACCATATTCTAGTTTTCATGTTATTAGATGCTGTTTTAGAGCTTTAGAGCTAACCTGTCAATATTAGACCAACTTACGGGACAATTCAATATGGCGGAATTATCATGGTTTCAGCCCCCCCTTAAAATAAGGGGGGACTTGAATTTTGGGCAATACTTTAAGGGGAGCATTATTGAAATTTTTAGGAATGTGGGGGGATTTATGTTTAAGGGGACCAAAGAAAATGTAATTTTGAATTTAAGGGGGGAAGTAATTCATGGAATCCAAATCTTATTTTATACTCTTGCAAAGTTTTTTTACTTAAATATACTTAAGGTACTGTTTAAGGTGGGGAACTAAGGGTGAAAATTCAAAAATTTTCTCTGTCGCCCAGCAATGTATATAGGGTGATTTTTTGGCCCCTGTAATAACACACTTTGTAATAAATGCCACAGTTGCAATACCTGCTGCACTTTGTAATACCAAAAGCTGACGCACTTTGTAATAAAAAATTAATTTAAATGCCATAAATTGCTTCACTATACATGTAAAACAGAGAAATTTTAAGAAAATAGCTTGGAAAAGGTTGAAAAGAGTCAAAAAAGAAAGGAGGAACCATTTTTAAGGGGTCTTTGGAAATGGAGGAACAAAAAGTTACAAGTAAAGAATAAGTTTTTCTTAAAGGAGAAACCCCAAATGAAAAGAAAATCCATTTCAGCAGGAATAAAAAAATTTTTTTGGGACATGTATCCTCATGCTAAATAAGCAAAAAAGTGAAAAAAACTACATGAAAATGAAAGAACTAGAATTAGAAAATGTGATTTTTGAATTCCTTCAGATTCCTTATCCTTTTTCTGATAAACATACAAAGTTTCAGCCTTCAACTAAGTTTTCCAGGAACATTTGTTCATCAATAGTTGCAACTTTTTTTTTCCCGTAGCAGACGAATTTTGAAATGTTGCAAAAACGTTCGGCACTTTACCAATTTGTGGTCTAGCCCATATCCACAGTGTTATATACCGCTGGAAAGCTAAGATCAAGGGCTTTCGCATACATAGAAAAAAAGTTAGAAGGGTTCAAAGTTCATGGAAAAATGAAACATTCGGTTAGACAGGAGTTGCGTGACTTCTGGAGTCGCTACTTTAGGATACTTCTCATTTTTCAAAGCTTTTCTAGGACACAAACCAAACAATCAATTGGGCCTGGAGTACATGGTTCGTGTCCTCCGGTTTTTGAGAAAAAGTGTTTCAATTTGAGTCAGAAAAATCAAAAAAGATTACCTTCTTTTCACATGATAACTACTATCTCTGCGGTTTTTTTTTTAACTGACTGCTTTGATTCTTCTGTATATAAATAAACAACATCAACTTCGCGCACAGAAAATGTCCCGGTGTAACCCGTACTTAAAAACAAATATTAAAGCACCTAAAAGCAGAAAATCACAAATGTATTCCTTTAAGCACGCGCTGCAAACAACTTAATCTCCAACTACAATAGGTGCCATAACATATTGGCAATTTTGGCTAATTTACCATTTTTCGAAAATTGAAGTTCAAGCGAGAATGTCAATTTCAGGCCTTTAACTTGATTTCAACGATTATTTCGATCTGGGAGGGATTTATTGGTTTCTAGGCTATGTTTCAAGCCCTACTGGACCATTTTTGAACTTTTGGATCCTCAGATCCTAAGGTCCGAAGTCTTAAGTCTAGCGTTAAAACTCAGAGTTAGAACTCTACCCTTCCAACCTACTTTAGAGCACTTGCAAATTGATTGTGGTTTCAAAACACCCCGGTGGATTCCCCTTTTGTGCCAAGTATTTCGTCACCGATTGTAGAAGTTATCTTGCAATCCTTGAGTGCCTTTGTGGATCCAGGCTTGCTATTTCTTTACATTTGCGGTTAGATTCCAAGATTGCACGATTGCATGAGGAATTTCAAATATTATTGAGGTTTTTGGTGGGAAAATGAACGACCGTCAACCGTTAAACCATTTGTTACCGTCCAACGGGGCGGGGGTAACAAAAATTTTCTGGAATAGCCCATTTCCGCTTTGAGGTTTTTGGTTGGAAAACGAAAAAAAGGTTCCAATTTTAGCTACCGACCGACCCATTTTTCAAAGCTTCTAGGACACGAACCAAACAATCAATTGGGCCTGGCCTTTGGCTTTGCATACAAAAGTACATGGATTTTTGTCGGAATTTCCGACCACCACTGGAAAAGACAGTTAGTCACACTAGCGTCCCGCCAAAATGCGTATCAAAGATTTAATGCTGCAAAAGCGCTATATCGTTTACCCTAACTCTCAAGCAAAAAAATGCGCCGCAAAACTTCTAAAGGGATTCATGAAAGAATAACACGGCGCTTTTTAATGAAATTAACATTTTCAAAAACTATGAGAAATTGCCTAAAATTTGAGCCATAGATGAAACAATTTGAGCCAAGCCAACCTTGAGAACTAATTTGAAGATCAACTTCCCAAGAAAAAGATCTACGGGGGAGGCGGAACCCACCTAGATCCGCGCACTGTCGGATAGGCTATTTCCCGGAAATTTTGCCAGACCTCAAACACTAACCCATTTACACGTGCGGAATTGTTTTTACTTTAGCGTATAAAAACAAGGCCTTAAAAATCGAAGCGCTGTCTCGGAATTTGAATGACAAACTTTGGTTGGTTGATTTTGGCTGCTGCACGTTTTATTTTGTTTCAAACTTTCAAGTTTTAATTAATTGTCTTGCGAACTTGATTCAGGTAACTCTCATCCTTGTTGTTCAAATACATCCTGTAAGGTGGTCATTGAAAAAAAAAAATGCATGCGGGCGGGCGGGCGGGCGGGCGGGGTCAAAAACATTCCCGGGTTTTTTTTTTAATCACGCCAGTAATTCAGGGGCGGGTGGTAACGCAAGCAAAACAATTTTTCGATGGTCATCAGAGAAATTGAAGAAAAAGCTATACTTTATAAGAACAAATTGCTTTTCCCAGATTTTTTTCCGCATCTCCGCACCGGAAAATCAGCGGAAGATTTGATGCGGGCGGGTGACGCGAATAGAAAAATTTTTCGATGACCGCCTAAATGACTGATGTTGTTTTTTCTGAAAGCTAGATTTCCTAGTGTGATTACCGTAGAGTCGTTTAATCTCGACATACGTCTTGCAATCTCGACATAGCTGTAGGCTGGTCTTCGAAATAAAAAATCAAACATAAACAAATACATACCAAAGTTATCAATCAATCACTAAAATGTACTCTCTCTCTATCACGTCACAGATTGTTAATATAATATGAGAAATGTGAAGTGTTATTACTTATACTTATATTTGAAAAGAAAACTTTAACGATGTAGTAATCGCTAAAAACTAATTAGCATGCTTTCAACGAAGATGTCTAAAACATAACAACACAACATTTTGCACGCGAGGAATTTTTTAGTAGACATTTTTACCGTGAACCGAAAATAATAAAAAGAACCCGGTTTCCTTTTGAATTTAATGTGACCGCCATCACGGCGTGCGGCCTGTTAGCGCCTAGAGCGTGTGTTTTTATATATAAGGAAGGAAACCAGGCTAAGCGCGCGAATTATTTTTATCACGTGACTTGAAGCGTAATAAAGTAGTAAAATTTTAATGATGGACACGAGAAAGTTACGAGGAAGTTTGCATGCGTTTCGTGTGTTGTGTAAAACTGCTTATAATTTGGCTTTCTTTTTAATTGAAAGGATTGCAATGTTTACTGAACTTCTAGTTTGATGGATGAACTTGTTCGATAAGAATGATACCAAGAATTTCATTCAAGGTTTGTTTTGATTATTCTACAGATCCGGTGTCGAGATTGCAAGACGTATGTCGAGATTAAACGACTCTACGGTAACTGAAAGAGAAGTTATTTCCAAGGCTAGAAAAAAATAAAAAATGCACGTCGTCTGACGGGGCGGGGGTAACAAAAATTTTCTGGAATGGCCCATTTCCGCTTCTGGCATGCCATAACTTTTCTTTCTCTTCCTTCCCATCCCGGAGAGCAAGCCCGCCCAGAAAAGCAAGTAAAAATAAGTAACTATTTTTAAATAAAAAGAAGAAATGAATAGGACAACATTCCTTGATGATTTTTAAGAAGAATGTAAGAAACAATAACAACCCATAAAAAAAACAGAAGAAAAAAAAACTTACTATACAGACTTAAAAACGTGGCAACCAATTTTCAGGAACTCCGGTACTGCCTTTCTCAAGTCACCTTCAACCAGACTATATACTGTGAGGTTTAATAATTATACTATGCTTCGCCCAGTTTACTAAAATACGATTCGACTTGATGGTAATAGTATTTTCTGGGTCAACCCGACTGTCTTATTTGTTGACAATTATAGGAGATTACCTAAAGACTGATACTTCGTACCGCGTAGAGCGGGTGAAAAACCGATTACGAAAGGCGATATAGTTTGCCCGCTTTACACGCCAAATTCCACTACTTTCTCACCATTTTCTAATTCCAGGTCTGTGCTCTTACTTAGATCTTTGACGTATTCGAGTCAAACCACGCTGATATATTACAAGAAGAAATTTCATGAGCCGTAGCTCGATCCGCTATCTAATGGAAGAACTTATGTCCCACACTGACTTGAAAACTCAGAAAAATGTGAAACCAACAAAATACTGATCGTGATTTCCCAGTGTTTTACCAGTTGAACACCCCTCCAGTTTCCAGTTGAAGGAGATGGTTCACTCAATAACCCCTGAAGATGACATGAAGTTATTTGGTAAGTGTCGTTTTTAGATCCATCTCCTTCATTTCAACTCAAAAAGTGCGTCTGTCAGTTGAAAAAAACATCATAGGAAGAATGAATGGGCGGTTCCCAGTTATGTTTACAATTTTCTTTTTAAAAAATTCAGGATTTCCATAGCATAAGGATTCAAGAATTTTTAAGTGCTGTAGCTAGTTTCGATACTAAGCAAGAAAATAGTGCAAATTTTATGGATTTTCTAATTCGTATGACCAAATAATTAGGAAAAGCTTTTAGGAAAGTCCTGCTTTTTCTGGAACCTTTGTTAAAATTTCTCAGCAGAGTTTGGGCCATTCCAGAATTTGAGTCTGTAACAGGCAGGCTTAGGAGGGGGGGGGGGGGCGGACGGACGACACAGTACCGTGAGATTGGGTAACTTGCATCGTGGAGGCAAACATGCATAGCCCTCAAATGAATGACCTGTCTGGTCAGTCAGGACCTCATTTCACTTTATCGATATTACGCAAACGGCAGTGTGCGCTAAATAATCTTGGTTTCGCTTTCGATTTCAAGCAAAGGTCTTAGCAACAGGACGCGCGTACATAGCAACAGGGCTGGGTAGAAAAATCTAAACATAGAATTCAAAAAAAATACCGATCATCGTATAGAGCACTAAAAAATACTCCCTTTCTATGTTTAGTTTGTTCTACCTTGGATTATAACGGAAAATATCTTCAAAAAAACCTTCGTCCGCTATCAGCCGCGCGGTAATCTTTGCCCGCTCCAATTCTTAGATAATGAATAAGAGAGGTGCACTTAGCTAAGCCGTGCTCGCGGGCGATAAATTTATGTTTACTTATCTTGTATATTTTAGTGGTATTTATCCAATGAAAAGGATGTTGACAAAATATGCACGGCGCTGACACATATGCACGGCATTGATTATGACATCATTAAATATGTCAATGTCGATTCAACGCCCGTTAATAATAATAATTCGTAGATAGTACTTTTTATCTTGAAATTTAGAAATACGAGAAAAAAAAGATCAAATTTAATATTTGTTTCCTATCTAGATTATATTAGCGTTAGAATACGGTAAATTTTCACGAAAAATATTTCGCGATGGCGGTACGCCCAATCGCGCCCACGGGAAAGTTCCAATTTTTAATTATCAGGAAATCGGGGAAACCGGTTCACAACGTGGATAAAAAACGTACGGAATGAAACCTGACAAAAGGTTTTCAACCAGATTTATTCAGATAAAGCTATAAAAGGTTCATTACTTGTGGATTTTAAAACCTACATAAGCAAAAACGAAAGTTGTTGGGAAGGAAAGAGTAAACGCAAGACAGAAGGTTTGGTTGTGTTGATCAGGTATGTTTTTATTCTATCCGAACTAATGTTAAAAAAGACCAAAGAGGTCCTGACTGTGTCTGGTCATTAAAATACAAAGTTAAATCAAAACAAAAATGGTAGAGTAGATCTGCGAGCAAAGCTGCGTAGTTCATTAGTTCATTTGTTTTGAAATTTTTCTGCTTTGATATTGGCCAGTATGGATTCCACGAAATCTCGCGCCGAAGATATTTTTCCGTGCAGCAAGCCTCACGCCAAGCAAAATTTCTTTTGTACCAACATTCAATTTTTCAATAAGGGTGCAAGATGGGAAAAGAGGCGCATGCGCCAACATAATTAATAAATTGACGCGAGCGCAAGCGAGCGAAAGCAAATTTAGCCAAACGGAAGCTAAAAATCTAAAAATCGATGGATTATGGAGTCATTCACGCCGAGCTGGAATTATTACTTTACGCCAACTGAAAATCAAACAATCTTTGTAAGTACCCTTACGCCAATGCGCCAAAAACGTTTCAGTTGTACGCTGAAGAACTTCGGCGTTAGTTACACGAAATCCATACTGGGATATTGGTCAGTCATTTGATGGCTATGCAAATTTCCCTCCCCACTGATGCAATTTACCGACTTCACGGTATTTCTGTTGAGGGCACAAAAGTTTTCGACAAAATTTGAAATTTCCAAGGCAAGAGAAGAAAATTTGTGAAATTCCAAGGCAGTTGAATTAAAAAAGGCAAAAAAGAGTGGAATTTCTGATGCATTTGGCAAAAGTATATACATGGATTTTCATCTGAATTTCCGACCACCACCACTGGCAACTAGTCACTCTAGCGTCCCGCCAAAATGCCTATCAGAGATTATTGCTGCGAAAGCGCTTTATCGTTTGCTTGACTCTCAAGCAAAAAAATGCGGCAAAAAACTTCTAAAGGGATTCATGCAAAAATACGGGTTATTTATGGCTTTTTAATGAAATTAACATTTTCAAAAACTTTGAGAAATTGCCTAAAATTTGAGCCATAGATGAAAAAATTTGAGCCAAGCCAACCTTGAAAACTAATTTGAAGATCAACTTCCCAAGAAAAAGATCTACGGGGGAGGCAGAACCCACCTAGATCCGCGCACCACCGGAAATTTTGCCGGACCTCAAATAATGACCCATTTACATATGCGGAATTATTTTTTCTTTAGCGTATAAACCAGGCCTTAAAAATCGAAGCGCTGTCTCGGGAATTGAATGACAAATTTTGGTAGGTTGATTTTGGCTGCTGCACGATTTATTTTGTTTCAAACTTTCAAGTTTTAATTAATTGTCTTGCGAACTCGATTCAGGTAACTCTCATCCTTGTTGTGCAAATACATCCTGTAGATGACTGATGTTGTTTTTTCTGAAAGCTAGATTTCCTAGTGTGACTAACTGACTGGAAAAGAAAAATTATTTCTGAAACTAGAAAAAATTAGAAAATGCACGTCGTCCAACGGGGTAACAAAGATTTTCTGGGATGGCCCTTTCCAAGTGTAAAATAATCCAAAAAACAGTAGTGTCGTGCGTGGTCCACAGGGGGGTAATGGTTTTTGGTAATTTTTTTGGAGCTACACAATGGATTTTCAAACTATGAGTCGGGCAAAAATCTAAACAAATTTATCTGAGCTGTGATAGTATGTTCTTTCTACATGATATTATACCATGCTGAAATTTTTTTGCCAAAAAAAGATCGCTTTTAAAAGTTAAAAATCTGAAAACCCACTTTCCCTAACCCCTCGCAGGCAAAAACACGTTCGTTTACCTCCCAAACAATTTTATACACAACAGTGTATAATTTTTACAAAGTATATTATTTTTGGATTTATGAGAAAACAAATGTTAATGTAAAGATATATCATTCAGCGGTGTTATTAGACCCTTTTCAGGGAACTGGACCCCCATTTTTCATGTCAGAATTCATTGCCAGTAATGCTACAGCGTGGTTTGAAACTTTGCTGGTGCTTTGCTGGTCAGAAAGTGGATTTATTTGTGAATGTATAAACATTACTACAGCTAGAATGTTTTCTTTGTTTTTTTTTATTTCACTGCATTTTTGTCTTATTCTGTTTTAGTAACCAATTGAAAACTCTTGATCGTTTCTTTGTGTCAGTGTTCACTTGGCTGTCTTTTTTTGGATGTTTGTACTTAGCAATTTTTTTGCCTCTACGAATTTGACGAATTTTTCCTGAGCGTCTGTTACCCGTGGCTGGGACCGCCACTTATGGCTTTCTTTGATAGACTGGGTGGCATTACTGCCTGATAAAAAAACAAAGTGGCCCAGTGTATACATATGGAATAAATTTTTGGTTTTGCTTGGGTAGCTTGCTAATCCATACAACTTTTTACAACAATTTTGAGAAACATTTATAGTTTCAAAAACTTTGGATTTTTGGAATTTATAGTTTCATAAACTTCAGAGTTTTGGAATATATATTTTATATTCTATTGTTTTGGTGTTTTTATGTAGGTTTTAAAAACAAAAGTGAAACATTCCAAAGATGACAACAAAATCCTCTCTAGTCTTGTCTCTACTAGTCTTCACTGGATGAGCTACTTCACAAAATTTGCTTTAATTTGAGCAAATATTTTAACTTGAGTAAATATTTATGTTTAATAATAATAAAAATTCCAAGCAAAAATTTTGTTTAAATCTGCTCAATCAAGTAATTGCTCTATGAAAAGGTTTTATGGATTGGCAATGTTAAAGAAAAATGCTAAAAAGATGAAGTCTTCTTAAAATGATCTCTGGTATATGCTAATTGCTATATTTAACTCCAAGAACATGGCGTCACCCCCCCCCCCCACTTTAAGTGGGGGTACCTAAAAAAAAAGGTGTCAAAAAGCCAGGTATATACCTGGAAGTATTCCCACTTTCAGGGGGTACCTGATATGTTTAGGGGGACCTGTAATCTCGTCAGTGAGGGTGGGGGCTGTTTTTTCTGTGTGAGATATTTTTCTTAACTTTACACAATCTCTCAATTTTCAACCAAACCCTTCGTTTTTACTACTTTTTCTTTCTTGTGTCCTTTACATTTTACAGTAGTACCCCAGTTAAGGAGATTAAAATTCAACAATTTTTTTTTTTTTTTTTTTTTTTTATAAATAGAAATTTGTAGTTTGCCCACGGACGTGGAGTGGTTCAATTTGAGTAAATAAATAAATAAATAACGATATTGCATTTTTGTCACCCCAAAAACCTTTAAGATTTCAGGAATGACAAAAGAGCAGAAATTCTTCTAATCGGCTACGTAATAAAAGGGGGTACCTAAAAACATAATTCAATGGGGGTACCAAATCCTGGGGGCTACCTAAGAATCCAAACAACTTTGGGGGTACCTAAATCGTTGGGGGTACCTAATTTTATTGGGGGTACCTGAATCCTGGAGGACCCTATGAAGAAGTTTTTGAACCTACCTCGGAGGTCCTTTAATTTAACCTTTAGACGTGCTGCTCTTGCTTCATTAGTTAAAAGGCAAGGTTCTCTAAAAAGTGGATAAAACCGTTTTTTCCAGAAAAAATTAGCATTTCTTGCAATTGCAATTGCAACTTGGGTCTGCATTGAGAGTTTGCTGATGTTGGAAATGTTCATGACGTTCAAATAAGATGGACAAACTGTTGGCAAAATATAAGAGAAAAAGGAACAAAAAAACAATGAAATTGTATTTTTGTCATTTTGTCTTATTTTTAGCGTGATTGATGTTTTTAATGATTCTTTGAAATTTCGAAATGGAAAAAAGTCAGTTTTTTGGAAATAACTTTCGAACTACTTTTTCAAATTTAATGTATGATAGCTCAAAATTCAAGTTAGAGCATCCTCTAAACAATAAAAAAAGAACAAACAAAAAATTTAAATCCTGAAGCTCACAATATCTCGACAAACCTGTATACTTTTTTTTTGGTGTACCCGGGTATGTAATTTTAATATTTCATTACCTTGCCCATGTTTGTATGATTGGTAAAAAAGCTCATTTTAGAGAAATCAAATAGCTGTATTTTATTGGACCTACCTTGGAGGTCTTTATTAACCCATGTCTGTCTGTTTGTTCTTTCATTTGTTCATCTGTTACCACAGCTTTCCTTTGGATTAGGTCATTAGTTTTTTTGGCACAACAATGCAAAATGACAATGCCTAAAATGCGACGGAGCCCAATTTTTGAAAAAAAAAACGTTTTTGGTCCAAAAACCAGCCAAAAACCACCCAAAAATAGCGTTTTTTGGACTTTGTGTGAAGTTGGTTCATTAGATTTTTCTGATTTTTTCCAGAAAGATAGATATTACCGTGTTCTAAGAAATGGCGGAGACAATTTTTCCCAGAAAATTCTTATACGCCATGTGACTCTTTTGTGACCCTTTGACTCTTTTTCAAGCTTGCTTCAAGTCAAAATAATGAGCTTCTAAAAGATTACTGCTGCAATGAGTTTTTCTTTGCTAAGATAGCAGATCAAACAAAGCACATTTCCAATTCAAAATTGTGGACGACAGTATTGTTTTCCTATCACCTTTTTAACCACTCACGCATAGTGTGCAAGGGGGTTCCAGGTCCCACCTGAAAATTCAGGTCCCACCTTATCCCCAGACTCCCAGATCCCAGCTAAAAACAAAAATTCGAGGAACAAAACAAAATTTCTTTACCGTAATATGAAGATGCAATATATTACATATGTTTAACTTTCCATTTGCCTATGACCTACATTAGGGGTAGAAACCAATCAAGTAGTCAGACGGCTTAGAAGTAAGTGTGAGTCGGTAGATATAAGTTTGGCATGAAATTATGGCTAATCCTCGAATAAGAAGTTTTGGGGAAAATTTGTCCCGATAACTACAATATTAGTATAAATAAGTGAGGATCGCCTACAATCATAACTGCAGGGAGGGAGGGAGGTAAAATATTTCATCCTATCAGCTTTCAGTTAGAGCGTTGACTTGAACAGGGAGATGTGATGGCCATTTTGAAGATGACGTCACATGGCTATTAGCAAAGTAGACTCAGATGGCGGAGGGCGGCCACCCAGCCATTCGAATACTGTATATAGCGCTTATCAAATAAAAGTTAAGCCACAATTTAACCTGTGTTAAATCCAAAATATATTATGTCTATTATATACATTTATGAAGTATATAAAAAAAATGTATCATAAAATCATAAAATCTGAAAATAAGAAATTTTACTTTTAACTTTTTCCAAAACACCCAAAGTCCCACCAAAGTCCCACCTAAAGAAATTAACTCCCACCTTAACTTGTTTCTCCCACCTAAAACCTGGAAAACCCCAAATCCCACCTGAAAATTTTCGACCCAAATCAGCAAACCCCTCCCCCCACTATTCTGGGGGGGGGTGCACACTATGGACTCAGTGATGAGAGATGTGCTTTTTATTTGATATTTTCTTCTCATTATGCTATTTTGATTCTGTGCTAGACATTATTATTGTTCTTTTCTAGTTATTTTTTATCTGACTCTCATCATAAGGTAGGTCTGTTCAGCATGTGGCTTGTTGGTTTTAGCTTCATCACTTTTCAAATTTTGTTCCTATTTAAATTTTTAATAGATAAGAAGCAAAGTGCAAAACGTTTTGCGTACAATGGAATGAAGAGCAAAAAGAATAGTTGGGATCAGTTTGAAGAAGATGGAGACAGTGAGAAATTTGTTCAACAAACCAAAATAATGTCTCCTAATCACTTATCACATTTAGGGATGAAACACAATCAACGTACGAAAGGTTTGTCTAACAAAAAAACCCTGCAATTTTTAAATCCGTCCCTCCTTAGCTAAAGTTTTAGTCTCCAATATGAATCTTATTACAGATTTTTTTTCGATTTGATATTCAACCCTTTGATTTTCGATTCTTCACAGCTAACTATTACTAAAATAATCCGTCCAAATAATCCAAGCGTATCAGCATTTCTATCTTCCTTTATGGTACTTTATGGCACTTTATGGCTTATGACTTTTTTTACGAAATTTCGGACCCAATCCACTCCTCTATCTTCTTTCTTTCCAAAGACATGATTGACTTGGACAATGTATGGAGCATACGAAATGTTTCTTTAAAGGCCAACCAATCAGATTCCATATCGAGTAGCAGTCTGGTCAACAAAACAGATACTTATTCACGACACAAAGGCTTATTTTCACCTCTTGCAAGTTAGTGAAATAATATGCGATTATTTTTCCTTAATTATACTGAGGTATCTTTCAGGGTCCTATCAAACAGTTGTGTTGATCTTTGCCAATACTATTTCAGTTTTTATGTTTTTTTGTTGATATTTAGTATAGAGCTTATATATCTTCTATTGAACCAATTTTGTTCCATGTTTTGCTTGAACTGTAAAATTTTTGAAATTTCTCAAAAATTTACTAAAATCCAGACTAAATAGTAATAGTATCATACCATTAATAACATTATCGCTATACTTAAAACATCTTCTGGCAAGTTATCTTGTAGACAATTTCCAAACTATGTTACTTGGTTTGATTATTTCAGGGAGAGATTCGGGTCAGCGTTCATTTTTATCACAAAAACAACAGCAGCAATCAAGTCAACCACAACCACAACCGCCGCAACCACCAACACAACGCTTACACTTATCATCTCTTAGCTTTCAAAAGAAGAAGCCTAATGGATACTTTTGAAAATGTTTTTTATTTGAAAATTAAATTAATCAATTTTTTTTTGTAACATAAATGTACATAATTAATTTAAATGAGGTTGGTTTTATAAAACAAAATTGTTGGATTACCGTTGTCTAGGATATAATTTTCTAGTCGACGGGAATCTCAGTGTACTCTAAGAATTGCAGCTCAAGGGTGCAGAGATGTCGCAAATACAAAAAAGATGACAATAAGGGATGGCATACACGCCTTTCCCTTTATAAGAATATACTTTAGAATATCCATGATGAAACTGGCCAACAAAAACATTACGAATATGCTACGAATACCATTTGGCAACTGAAGCTAAGAATGCTGTTTTAAGAGCCTTTAGCCTGTAATTTGCCAATTATTCCCCAGCAATGCTATAAGAAATATTACAAAAGTGGCAAAAGTTACTTGACGTATACATTGTATGCTAGATATAGGCTGGGTTTGGATCTTAATAGAATATTTCAGGATGATTTTTTCCAAAAAGTTAAGAATATCCACGATGAAATTTGGAAAAACACCATTCTTATAAAAAAAGTGTGCACCAATAAGTTTTTTTTATTGGCCTTCACAGTCCCTTTCGGTACATTTCGTCCGTGTAATGGTTTACCTCGATTCAGTCCCTTGGGTGTACATTACTTAGCCTATAAATAAAAACATAATGGTTATTCAGCTGTCCTGACTGTTTTTTTGAAGTCGTTTGATTAGTAGTAAAAACGTGGTAAAGTGTAAATGCTTTTTATTGATTTTTTTATGATTTGAGTAGGTATTTCAAAGATAGTGATATAATAGAGTGGTTATGCTTTTAATTTATTTTTTCACATATTTTTTAAAGATTTCTAAAACATTTTTTTAGATTTTTAGCTGTAGATATAAGTTATACACTATAGTTTCGACTTTTAGTGTTTTTCGATTTGAGTTTTTTGGAAAATATATTAAACCTAATTTTTACTAATCTTTTAGAGTAAAGTTTTGATTTTGTATGAATTGCATAGTTTTATGGGCACGTCTGGGGGTAGGCTGCACGCATCCCCTCTGATATGTTTTGATATAAGGGGTGCGTATCGTGTTTAAAATTTCCGTCGAGGAGTTGCCCTTATTATTATTATTATAGGAGTATATTTCGCCGGTCTATTGACCTCTATGAAACAATCTAATTGTCTGTGTGTTTTTGAAGGGTAATATTAGTTTGCCATTTTTGTTAAAACAAGCGCTCCATCGCAGATGATTAACTCGCAAGCATGCCAATCCTTCTCGAAGCGCAATAAATTTAAACAGGTTACCCCAATTTTGGAATAACTCTCGGACGGGAATTTTATATATGATGCGCACCCACTATATCGTAATCGAGGAAAATCAGGGATGCGTGTATCCTACATCTGTGGTGGTTTCTTCATGATATTAATTTATTCAATTTTTTTTATATGTTTAAACTACACACGAAATTATCAACCCCCCCCCCCTATTCTCATGAGATTGTCTATTTATCCCCAAACTATGGGAGGGGGCAGCCCTGAGACTTCGTAGTTTGAGTAGTTTGATTTGACTGAAATTCGGCCCACATGTTTTTTTACTCGTTTTTCAAACATTTGCTAAGATCCGACGCGAGAACAAGTCGAGCCCAGGGCGGTGTACACGTTCAACCATCTTAGCAAACTCTTTTAATTACATTATCATTGAAATAATTTTGTCACCAAGCTATTGTTTGGTCATTTTTTGTCGGCGTGTTTTTTTACCGATAAGATATTTTCAAAAAGTTAGACACGTCGAGCTGGCAGTTATCTTCTCCTCAATATGTTCGATAATTTTTTCATTTCATTCTTTCTTTAAAAGATTTAAATAAAATGAAGAAAAAAAATAATAAACATTGAATGAAGAAGCGAGTGATGGCAGGTGCACCTGGACCCACCACTTCTGCCGAAGTATTGATCTCACTTTACAACAAAGCACAATTTGTAAGCAACCAACCTGAAGGCTGGATAGTTGATCAAGGCTCTGGCAAATTGCGTTGTTTCAATGATGCAGTGAATGTAATGGTTCATAGTGCTGAGAAAAGAATTATGGGTCAAAAGACATTCATTGAGGTAGGTATACACTCTCGCTATAATTCGAACTAATCGGGTCTTGTTCATTATTAAAAGTTCTTCCTTCTCAAGCGAAGGTTCGTTTCAATGAAGCTTATAAAAACCCCTTTCTGTATCACCAAATTCACCAAAGTTTCAGGAACACGCTTCATAGATCCATTTTTTCAAAAACCTTGCTTTGACCATTGTTAGATCGATTTACAGCATTGAACTATTTGCCGAGGATTTGTCTTTTTGAGGCACTTAGAATTAGTTCAATTCAAATTTAGAATGACCCGAGTGATTTCAACAATGAGCATCGATTTTTAATCATGAAAGCTGAATTTTACCATTCGACTGTTTTTGTTTCAGATTCGAACGCAAGCTGATTTAGACGCCTTCATGCATCAAATTCGCTCCAAACCTCTGTTAACGACAGCTCTTTGCAGCAAACCGTACTCAGTAAATCGAGACCGTTACCAAAATGAGTCAGCCAACGTTGAAGATACTCAGCACACGGAAGAATATGTTGCCATGGTGAATACAGCTCATCCCCAGATTTCCCAAATGTTCCAAGAGGCGTACGATAAAACATCACAATTGTTAAGAGAAGACAAAAAGTTTAGAGTGACGGTAACAGAATTTTATTTTTATTTTCATGTTGCTGAGCTTTTTTAGGTGGCTTTTTATCTTTATTGCGTGGTTTTGGGGTAAGGTTTTCTTCCCTAACAACGGTTTTACTTTTATTAGCTAATATCGTCTGGACCCTGGATTTAGGGATGTGGCTTTTGCTTCATGGGAGGAAATAAATTTGAAGGCCTTTAGAGGCTATTTATAGACTATTTTTGAGTGAGATTTTCTTTGTTACAACACGGTGGGAAAAATAATAATGATTGATGCTTTGGCTAGCCGTTACATGGCAATACATGAATTTGCTATTAGCAGATTCGTGTAAAAAAGTCATGAAAACGTCGAGTAATGCTTTGATTGGCTAAAAAATTTATTGAAATATCCAAAGTATGAGGTAATCTTAGCACTCAGCCAATCAAATATTTACTCGACGTGACTTTTACATGAATCTGCTGATAGGAACTTTATGTATTGGTTATATCGACTAATTTTAGTATTACCAACCCTCTATTCTCATGTTTATTTTAGATCTCACTCAGTGAATCGATCAAGACATGGTTCATTAATAATGTTCGAATGCCCAATCAAACAGATTCGGTGACTTATGCAACACATTGTGATCTTTACTTAGTGAACGGTGTTGAGGAACCAACATTTTTCGATCGTTGTTGTGCATGTGAAGTGATCACGCAAAAATGCTTCTGGTGTGTTTGCTTCCCGCTGTTCTTATTGTGTTTTGTACCCTTCCACATCTACAAGAAGTGTGTACTGTAAGTCACGAAACTTTATTTTAATCTTAGTGCTAAAAAAAGTTCTATCGTCTCAGACGAATGTTTGTCTTAGCGAGGAATATAAAGAGGTTTTTCCGTCTTAAAATTCTGTATTCTTCACCAAAGTCTCAAGAATATGTGCTAATTTGCTGTGTAAAATACATTTGCCGTCTCAAATCTTGCTTTGACTGAATCGTTGTTATTGATAGGGAAGCATGAGATTAAATTTGGGTTGATCAAATTGATTTCTAGGATGAAAAGTCCTTGCAATATCGGCTATTCAAAGGTGCGACTTTTTTAGGTCACCTATTTAGACACTTCTAAATGAACGAAAAAAATTATGGACAAATTCGGACGAAAAAGGGGTTGGTTGATAAAAGTGAGACATGATAAGATTTTCTGCAGAATGAGTATATTTATAGAATTAAATATGGGGAGGGTGTATTTTTGTGTTTAATATTGCTTTTTTCGAGGTAAAAGGTTGTTGAACAGAAACGCTCTTCAGTGGTGGAGATTCGTTGATTTCTTTTGTTGGCTATTTGATGACGCTGGGAAATGGTGAATTTTCGCTTTTTGATGTTGAAAGTACAAGTTTTATTCACTTGGACGAGAAGAGCTTCGTTGAGTTAGGGTTCGATGTGTTGCCTTAGGGTGTAGAAAATGGCGGTGTTTTGGGCGGTTGTAGGTTTTCAATGGTTTCGAGGAGAGTATGTAAGGTTGATCAATGGTTGTTTGTAGATGTTGAATAAAGATTGTGGTGGAGCAAAAGATACGCGTTTTCGTTGGAAAGATGTTTTGTGAGTGGATTTTGGTGAAGGTGGTGTTGGAAGGAATGAGGTTGTTTCTTTAACTTGATGTTTTTGTGTGGTTTGTATTTTTTTGATTGGTGTGTTGGTTGGTGGTCGAGGAACGCGTTTTAATGTTGGCTTATTAATTTGTAATCTTTTTGATAGCATTTTATATTGGTTGGTTTGTTGTTTGGGAGGATTTGTTGTGATGTTTTGATTTTCTTGGAGTGTTACTATTGATGGCAATATCTTTGATTGTGATGATAGCTTTTGATCATTCAGGTCTTTCAGAGTTGTTTTCTTTGGAAAATCTTGAGGTAAATATTTTACTTTTTTTGTTGGGCGTTGTGGTAAAAGTTTTCCTCGGGTTGGTTTTTCTTCGTTACTGGGAATGTTCAAGCTTTTCTTCTCTTCTTCGGCATTATGTTCATGGGTAATCAATTTCGAATTCTTTGCCGAGAAAGATATTTTTGTTGATAATCTGCTCGGTTCAAAGTTGTCAATGGAAATTAATTTTCTTTTTTTCACTGACTTTATTTTTTGAGGCGATTTCTTTTGTTCTGAGTCTGATTTCGAATCTTTGCTGGCTCTCTGAGGACAAACTGAACGCTTCCGATGGTTGACTGACTTAGTCTTTCTTGGCCTTGTTTTACGTCCTCTGGTAGACTCCTCTTGAACACGTGATCCAGATCCCAATTTATTTGAGGTTGTCTTTACAAGCTCTTTTGAATGAGATGTCTTCTCTCGAATGGTAGACATTGTGCTCGCGTTGCCGTCTTCCTCGGAAATCACAGAAGGCTTAGGAGATTGTCCAATATTTTGTTCTATCTGTTGTGGAGAATCGGTTCTGCCTCCTTCAAAACCTTCTAAGATTACTGGCAGCTCGGAAGCTTCACGGTGAACATCTGCATTTTCACCAGATAGTAATCGTTCTAACTCCTCGTCTCCTTCCAGACTAAGAGAATCATCATAATCCTCAATGGACGTTCGAGATGATTGTTCGTCATCACTGCATACTGATGTTTCATCTAAGCCTTTGTATTCCAAATGATCTTTATAAAGTTGTGATTGTAATTCATGGAAGCTCATATTCTTCTCTAATTCGGCGAAACTGAAAGAAAAAATAGGTTAGGATGATCAAAGAGTAATTATCAATGTTGTCTCACTAATTTCAGCGATCAGACGTTCTTAAAGAGGTAAATAGTTAGCGTTATGCAAGTGAGTAATCTAAAATTTATATTTCTTTTTCTAAATGGTTGTGTTGCAGGAGGCTCTGAGGCCCATTTTGCAACTATCGACCCTTTGAACGAGCACCCCATTAGCACCCTTGAACTGACTACACAATTCTCCTCACATGGCATGGTTCATTTGTCAAGTGAGTCGCTGCAAATGGGAATCGAACCTCAGTCGCCTGTGCAGCAAGCAAGGTTAATGACCACTATACCACGGTGCCTTATAAGTTCAAGTTTATGACTGTAAGCTGATATCAGTGATTCTTCAATGTAAGGTAAGTGACCCTTGCCCGCTGGATGAAATGAATTCAAAAAGGTTTTGTTTTCCTTCACTTACCTTCCTTTCAAGTATTGATACGATGCTTTCAGATATTCAATATCTGAACTCTCCTCCACAGCGCTGTCAATCTCTTCAAAATCTTCTTTTACAGTCTTCACACAGACATCAAAATCTTCTACCAATTCACTGGAACGAACAAACGTTTTTGCCAAAGAACTTAATATTTCTCCCTGGATTGGTGTCAGGAATGACAATCCGTTTTGAATTAAGTGGTCCGTGTATTGTGTTAAGAGTTGAAGGATTTCTTCGTAATGGGTTCGGCACTCATCTAACTCCATATATCTATTTGAGAATTTAAAGGAATTGAGTTGAAGTATGCTGGATATTTTCATATCAAGCTGCTTTGCATACTTATCTTACTCCATCCCTGATATTCATAAATTAAAACGTTTAATACGGAAGCACCCCAAATAGTCCGGGCGTTTGCCACTAGTTTTATTGCTTAAATTTAAAATTGATGGCAAACATCCGTTTTTTTATGGGTGTTTCCGTTTAAAACATTACGTACTCACAAATTAATGTTTTGCTACGTCTCTGGCGAAATCAACCTGTAAATTAGTTGTGTGGTGGAAGGGTGCAGGGGCGGTGTTAAAAAGTAAGTCTGCGACCGCAGTCGGAGGCGACCCGAAGGCTCCTCTTTTGATAGCTATCTATCCGAAGGTAGGGGAGGGCGCCACTCTTTCTCACTGGATTTTTCCACTTACCCTTGATCCTTCTCTTAATTGCTGAGCATATCAAGCAGAGAGGCATCAGGTACCATTTTGAGAATCTTTGGTATGACCCGGCTGGGGGTTGAACCCACAACCTTGTGAACCGTAGCCGGATGTTATACCACTGCACTACGGTTACTACATTGCACATTGCACATTGCACAATGTTTAGTCAATCCACCATGCTATCGCCGTCAATATTTCCTGTTAATAAAAGGACTGCTAAGGTCGAATTCATCTCAAACTGACCTTAATCTGAGAAAGCAATAAGCCTCTTGTAAATCTTCCACATCCGTCATTCGGTGCACCCCTTCACTATCTTCTTCGATTCTCAGCTCATGATCCTCTGTTGACAATCGGAAATTCTCATCATAAGAGATGAGATTGTGAATCAAAGTGTTCAATTCTTGCCACGTGTTTTTGTAAAGGGATTCGTTACCAAGGTGAATTGCTTCTTCTTGGACGAGAATTGAATGTTGTCGAAATGGGGAAAGTGATGTCTGACTTCCTGAAATTAGATTATATATAAAATTCTTGTTTATTTTGCGATCGCAGTGATTGATAATTAGAGGCAACCATTGGTCACCTCTTGTGTTAACTACCTTATCGGCCCTTTTTACGCCGGTCCTAATTTAACGCCGGCCCTTATTTCTATTATGGTTGAGTTACAGGAGGCTCTGGGAGCCCATTCTCGCAACTATAGATGCTTTGAGTAAGCATCCCGTCAGCACCTTGAACTGACTACCCAATTCCCCTCACATGGCATGCAATCATGGACAAAAGATTTGTAGACTTCTGCAATATTTGCAAAATACTTCAATATCGATCAAAAACAAGTTCCCAAGAGGTTCTGGGTGCTTTACAAACCCATTCAAATCTGTTCAAAGTCTTTGAAAGTCACCCACTGCAGTCTAACCACAAGGGCTTGATTATTTGGCTTACACCAGTATCAAAACGCTGATTTTTTGCTTGTGGTTCCTTCAAAAGCAATTCAAAAGCAATTCAAAAGCAATGCAACGACTTTGAAAGTGTTTTTCTTAACTTCCCTCCTTTTTCAGACACATTGAAGAGTCATTTTGCTCTATTTCTCATCATTTTTCACTGAAATTTCATTTGTCTACAACCTTTTGTCCATGATTGTGGGTTGACCCGGGCGAAGGTTTGTTCACTTGCCAAGTGAACTGTTGTGAGTGGGAATCAAACCTTGGTCGCCTGCACAGGAATCAAGGTTGATGTCCACTATACCACAACGCCTTTTTTCATTATTACCACAACGCCTTATTTCATTATTATCACGCCTAAGCTCAATGTTTTTCATTTTTAGCCCGGCCCTAATTTAATTCTGACCCCTTATGCCGGCCCTTATTACGCCAGCGGCAAAAAAAATAACGTCAATAAGGGCCGGCGTAAAAAGGGCCGATAATGTATCTACCGCTGTGGGCACGAATACATCATTTTTTGAGTCTTTTAAGGCTTTTTTGGCCAGGGCTTGAGCCAGGACTAATTCAGACATAAGCAAAAGAAGCAAAAAGTTATAACATGGCCAAATTGATATTATCCTGTTACAATTATTGTTTTATTATAAAACACCAATATTTGTATTACTTGATTATAAACGACCCCAGTCTAAGATTTAACCCACAACTTATCAACGGCTTTTTTCGTTATCATATCAAGAGTAGTGCTAGCATTTTTCATCTCAACTTGTTTTAAATAGCATATCAACTTCGGGTATCTTTTTCCCCTGTCAGCACATTTGTCCAAAAGAAAAATGAAACAAATATCTTACCTTGGAAGTCTTTAACATCCATACTATTTTCTAAACTCGATGAATTTGCTGAATCAACATAAGAATTCATTACTTTACTTCTTTTAAACTATTCTTTATCAATGTTTTTTATTAAAATCTCAATAAAATTGGCTTTCTATCAATTTTATCGAGAAATAAGTGAGTACTACTGACGCTAGTAACCGCACTTTTCAGAATCTAAATTCCTACCTAATCTAAAATGAATCGTGTTATCCTTTTTATCGATCTTGAAATAAAAATATTTGACGTCAGATATTATTTGATAACGTCACTTTTGTTTAAAAACTACATTATCGTTAAAGGTTGGCTTACATCTAGACAAGAAGACTTCTTCTTCTGGCTGAACTTTGCTTTCTGATAATTTTTTTTGATTTCTTGATGATGTTAGCAAAAAAAAGCAGAAAATGGAATGTTTGCATTTTCTGTCTATCGACCCCTTGCGACCCTTCTGACGAACTTTACTCATTTCAGACGGTCTCTTGTGTTGCGTTCCACAGTGAGGAGCGGCAATCTTGTGTTTTGATCGAACCATCTCTTAGGTGCCTTCCTCTTGGTCTCTTATTTGCAGAATCTTGCTTAAAGCTTTGGTACACAAGCCATGGGAACCCCTGACAGCTTAGAGATCGTCGTTAACAAAGGTGGTTTTCGACTCAAAGGACCATCTCTTTGGTGGTCTTCCTCTTGGTCTTTTACTCTAGTGAAACCAGAGTTTTCTCTCTCCATTTTTTAGGGGTGTGGTTGAAAGTTCGATCAAGAGAGTTCAGCCTGTTATTTACCATAATGCAGTGTTCCAAAATGGTAAGTTAGTTTAATTACTCTGATTTCTTCTTGATAAAGATCTGTAAAGGTCGATGTGTTTTACGTTGTAATATCTCTGTTCACACAATCATTGGCTACAGTATGTTTGATTCTTTAATGATTTTGTATGCTGGTGTATTTTTTAAAATGTTTTTTTGCTCAAAAACTCATTCAAGCAAGTATGAAAACATTTTCCGTTCTATCTCTTATTTCACACATAAGCCGAACAGAGAAATTTCTCAGATTTTTTACTCTTCATCAAAATTAGTACGGTATATACCAAAACACGAATTCGGCTTTTAAGGCTATTGGGAGTAAAGAAGGAAAGTCGCTCTGTGCCAATGGGTTCTCTCTGGAAACCTGACCTTGTGGCCTAAATTATTTTCTAGGTTTCAATATCATGAGTTTACTATGGCCACCTGGCACCTCCTTTACTACTGTTGTTAGTACTAGTTACTACCCACCTGGAGTGGTCCAGCAACAGCCTGGTATGTACCAGCAACAACCAGCAGGGTACCAGCAACAACCAGCAGGGTACCAGCAACAACCAGCAGGGTATCAGCAGTCTGCTGGGTACCATCAACCTCAATACCAGGGTAATGCACCACCACCTTATCAACAGTGACAACAGCCTCTTGGTTTTCGCCTATAGAATGTAATGATATCTTTCATCTAAATTTCTCTCCAGCTAAAGGCACTATTTGCCCAAAAATGGTCTACATAGGGGGGGGGGGTTATGGAAAAATCAGAAAATCAAATTTCAGTCCCACTAAGGGTCGGAGAAATAGTAAAATTTCAAATTTTTACCCCTCGAAAGATCGAAATTTGGTCAAAATTGGTCAAATTTATTCCAATAAGGGTCGTAAAATTCACAAAATTTTCTTTTGTTTTCTCCTTTTTAGTCCCCTCAAAGGTCGAAAGTCGGACGGCACCCCCCCCCCCCCCCGACAGCTCACAACCCTAGTAGCCCCCCGGGCAGTTACATGCAAAAAATTAAATTTTTTTCAAATTAGGTCTTATTTTCTTGAGGGAGATCGAATGACGTTGGTTGTTCGAATCTGACGATTCTACATACCTATTTATCATATCTTGTATTCATGATATTCATGACGTAATTTTTTATACGGAAACACCCAAAATAGCCCGGGCGTTTGCAACTAGTTTTATTGTTTTAATTGCTTTTTGAGTGCTTCCGTTTAAAACATTACGTCACGAATATCATGAATTATCGCCCATTCTTACGACCTTTATATTCTTCTAAACTTTAACTTTACGGGTGACTATAAAATTTTCAAATTTTTATTTAAAGAAAAATCTTGCATTGATTTCAATATTTTTATGAAAATAAATTAATAGTATTTTGGACTATATATTAGAGTGTTATTTAACACGCAATATTTTTGTAAATTTTTAATATAAGGAAAATCTTCTTCTTGTATTTTAGAACTCATTTTACTTTTTACGAATTGCTAACGATCTATCTTATGTTCGGCAAGAAATATAATACCATGATTTATTTTACATGGTGTACCCGAACACCTAAACTCCAACGAAATTGTAAATTGATCATTGAAACATTCAATTTGATCATCTAAGCTTCATGGTTGGGTAGTAGCTGGGTACTCATATGGTTCGACTTACGACATGTGCCGCCCTTGAAGGTAGGTTTTTCGAGACCCTCGAAATGTACTGTTAGGGTTTACTTTTGATAGAGTACAAGGGTCTTCTTTTAGCTGGATACGCTGTAAGTGTGTATTTGGGGACTATTGAATTGTCTGATAGTAAAAATCTAATATATCTTTATAGTTTTAATTCGCACCCTTTTCAATTTGTTTTTTTTTCCATTGTGTCGACATCTCAGGCTCGTTTTCGGTAGGTCCAGCAAAATAAGATACGAAATGAATCCACACCGAAGGTTACCTTTTCATAGCCTATACTAGTATAGGATGACGTCTAGCTAGACGTCATCCGCTTTTTTCTACGCAATTAACTAATTAGCTGATTAAGTAATTAAATTAATTAAGAAACGGGATGAAAAATCCCGGTTTTTAGTGAGGTACTCGTTAACCTTTTCACTGCTCAAGAGCTGCACTGTAAGGGTCCGATTTTGAAAGCCATTTTTTTGGCGGCACATGCCGTCGTTTAAAAATCAAGTGTCCCCCCGGATGTGCGCACATGCGCAAAACACTTTACAAGCTGAATTTCCACCGACTGAAAAACGGCCTTAAGAAACGTTTAAATTCGATTGATGCTCGAATTATTCGACCAAATCGAGTAGGATTAAGATTTGAATGATTTAGATTGTGAGTCTGGGATTTCCTGTAAATATCAAGTTTCGATTCCTTTTATAATTTCCTGAAACTTTATATGGACTACCCCTTTGATTTTGGGCTACTCAGCTTTCAAAGAAAAATCTACTTTGCTCTAAATAGCCTAATTTTAGTCTACATTCAGTTTAATTTTGAGTTTCAAATCCTCGAATGGATCCCCAGGTTTAAACCACCAGAACCACGCTGAGAGTATATATTTGACATTTTTCCAGGTCTGTTTTTGATCAATTTAAAACCTATGCACATCAATGAAATACATATGGAAAAAAAATTCGAATTTGAAACCTTTGAGTTTATTTTTTACATTTTTAGTGAAAGGTAAAATACAAACATTAGAAAATAATATGATTAATAATACACGCTTTTTTTTTTAAAAGAATACACTTTATAAGAATATCCATGATGAAAATGGCCAAAAAATTAAGAATATGCTAAGAATATCATCATCATGGAATTTAGCAACTTAACCTAAGAATGCCATTTTTAATGCATTTTGACCTGTAGATTTGCCAATTTCGATCTTAACCTAAGAATACTGTAAGAATATTTTTGGATGATTTTTGCCAAAAAGTTAAGAATATCCATGATGAAATGAAAAAACACCATTCTTATAAAAAAAAAAGCGTGTATACTTACTACCAAAAATGTCACAATGTATTCCTGAGACTGCCTTGGATGGATATTGAATATCCCAGCTGGCACACAACGTTGTTTCAACGTTCATTTAACGTTATATGGACGTTGTGAACGTTAAATAAACGTTGAAACAACGTTGTGTGCCAGCTGGGATGGTATTGACATAATATGAAAACTCTATATATCTGCACTGCATAAACCTGATGTAAACATTGGGTTTACTAGTGATTTCTTAATGGTTTACTGACTTTTATGCAGATGCGTAATAAAGCTTGGCTCGTTATAAAGAAAATACAGTGGAACGCAAAAATGCTGGTAAGTATTGAGACATTTTTAAAAATTTGGACAGTTATCTGCTTACCAAATCATTAAGATTTGAGACTCGAAGCATAATAATCAAAGAGAGACGTTGAACTTATTTACGTTTTTTTATAAGAACATCCAAAATTTTGAAGCCTCTGACCATAGTCGAAAAGTTGATTTTAGTATTTGAACATAAAAATTTAGTTTTAGGTTCTTTAACACTTTTAACAAATAATTGCTTTTTAATCAAATCCCTTAAGAGTAATTAAGAATCTAATTGCAAAAATGACGTTATGAACTTTAAAAAGACGTTAACTAGTCATAGCTTTCACTAAATGCCCCCATAGAAAGGTCATGTCATGCACTTATAAAGCTGTTAATGCTTTAAAAATTAAAGCATAAAAAATAATCAGGAATAATTGATTAATTTAATTATTTATTGATTGATTGAAAAAACAATCATATTCCATTAACAAAATACTTGAAGAATTCATGCAGCTTGACAATTAAATAAAATTCAAGGAAAAGCTGGAAAAGCTTCTCAAAAAAATATTTCGAAAATCATGGTATCATTATCTTACTGACTTTCACATCTCCTTGTTTGTTTGTTTTTTCTTACAATAATATATGTCATGATCATTCACTAAATAGATGTAGGCAAAATATATAGCGGTGAATAAATCAACAAGGTAACCAATCAGAAATAGCTTGTTTATTTTTCATTGGCTGCTATATATTTCAACAATTCGCTATTGCTACTTTGCCTAATAAACAATAGTAAGATGATAAGATGATACTGCGTATAAAATTTCAAATTTATCAACAAGTTCTGCGCCATCTGAAATAGACCAATCCTAGTTAAGGCCCGGGCTCCACCTGCGTACGCTGTGATTGCAGTCAAAAGAAAAATTAAGGAATGTCATTGTGGTCCATTCAGACGTACTCTTAGGTTCCAAATAAACGGGGGGGGTTCGAATAAAACGGGGGGGGTTTGGAAAATTTTCTAGATTTTAATAAAACGGGGGGGGGGACCCTAAATTGCCGGGGGGGTTGGAAATTGTACTTCTGAAACCCAAAAATAAGGTAAAAATAGGCTAAAATCACGCTATTTAGAGCAAAATAAGGGACCTTCTCTTTGACAGCTGAAAATATTCTTCGAGATTAATAAACGGGGGGGGGGGTCTTAATAAGGTCCGGGGGGGTTGGAAAATTTTCGAAAAATTAACAAGCGGGGGGGCCCGTTTATTTGGAACCTAAGAGTACAGTCGAAAAGTTGAGATGTGCCTATTTTTTTCAAGTGCATAGTACTTTTTCATGATGCAATCTTTTCTCCAAGCTGAAAGGATTGAAGCCATTAAGATATGATTGCAGTGCAGACAATGAAGAGACGGGCCTTCAGGAAACTAGACTTTTTGAGTTTTTAGCTATATTCTCACTTTATGGTGTTCCTGTACGACTGTCTGTGTGCCTAGTCTAACCACCGTTAAATTGGAGCTATTTCACCAAACTCCTGGAGCGTAAGTTATTTAGGCTATCACAACTGCATGAAAAAGTTGAACGTGCGCATGCAAAGTTAAACAAATGTAAACAAACTTTTTTCAGGTTTTTAAAATAGATTTACCACACTGAACAAACAGTGAAAACACTCTAGGTGAGGTAAATCTATTTTGAAGACCAAAAAAAACCATTGATTGACATTCAGCACATTCAACCACTTTTGGATTCAACTTTACTTATGTGTACATTCAACCTTTTTGTACTTTGCCGATATCTTGTTTTACCAAGTTAAGAAGGACTTTCTCGAGTTACGACCATATGATGGTCTCTAAAGCTCAAGAAGCTCGCTATAAACAATAAAGCTAGTTGTTTATATATAATAACAGATAAAGATAAATTACAGTTTGAACAAAAATATCAAATGTACATTTGAAAACTTGAGCAAAGTCTAGCTGAAAAACTTCCAAGAAAAAGAATTGAAATCATTGCTGAAATGAACTTCTGACTAAATTACAGTATTTAGTTTCAGTTTCAAAAACAAGAAACAAAATTTGACATACAAAACACTTTTTCATTTTTCCAGTCAAAATAAATCAGCTCATCATCATAACCAGTCTGCCATTTTGTTTGTTTTGATTTGCAGAAGTAATATTGTAATCAGTTGTAATTCCTGTATGGTGTAATCACTATACTTTTTCTATAATTTGTATTTATAACACTCGCTTCAGCTTTTTCAATGCTAAATCAAAACTAATAAAATGTAATACGCAATAATGGTAATAGCATATAGCGTAACATGAAAATATATATAACATTTACCGCTGTATAATTTACCGCCATATTTTCGCGGAACACTTAATTGGCCGGAAAGCCGATTACGACGCAAACACAAAAACAAAAACAATTCGCAAAAAATCGAGATTCCAGTCCAATATATTGCGTGAAGCTATGAATGCCTCCTCAGTCGCTGCGCTCCTTGCGGGGGCAATAATATGTTGCATCACCTTCTTTTATAAAAAGTGCTAAGTTTTAATGGGAAGTTAACCTTTTTGTTTCGAAATCTTTTGAAACTGTCCGCAAAGAATTGAGCTATTTTAAATTTTCTAGATTAATGCATCAAAAGTTATAGCTGTTTTTCTATGAAAAATTGGGATGAAAAATTGGTCAAAAAGCACTATTTTCAATATTTTGAGACAAATAAGCTTTTACAAAAATTTTCCGAAAATTCATAGGTAGTTTGGTTAAAGATACACCATCTAGTGCAAAAATCTTTTCAAAATGGTTTTTCTTCGCCGAAACTAAGGTCCTCAAAGTTAAAATAGTTAGTCTTCGCAAATGTCTTCATTTTCTTCTTCATCAAATTTTTTCAATGCATTTTTTGTATTTTCAGATTCAGGAATAGTTGGCCTAACAGAAAAAGTATAACATGCCATAGTTTTGTTGGTTACATCAGTCAGAAAAATAATTTATACACGACAATTATGAAAAATTCACTATGGACAGAGCCCTTAACTTTTTTAATTTTAATCCTAAAAATGTTCTTAACATGTTCTTATTTTTACCATTTTGTGAATATATATTTTTATCAATTTTCCTAAGAATTTTCGTGTTTTAGAGTCCATAAAGCATTAAAATATCCTTAACTGGTTCTTAACATCTTAACCGATCAAGATTTTGTTAAGAGCAACCGTGTTTTATTGATTTTGAGAAATACTTATTTTGGCCACTTAAACTGGCTGCGACTTTTACTTTTAGGCAAATCCTTTACCCATGATGATATGGACCTTTTGGGCAGCCAACATTGGAGATTCAAGAATCAAAAGGTAATATGATGTATGTCTTATAGTTTTTAAATAAATCTAATATATTCCTCTTTATATCATTTTTGAGTAATGCTGACTAAATGTCCGAAATAAACTAGTCACCACTCCTTTTTTTAATTTTCGAACCAAAAGCTCTGATTTTTAAAAAGCCCCATTTCGCAGTAAATATAATTGAAATTTTGCTCGTGACGATCGATGCTTTACAATGAGTTTTCCGAAGAGAAAAATTTAATTCCAATACACCCCCTTCTCACAGACCCACTGGGAACCTTACCCATTGGAACAATTGGCCAAAATGTCGTCCCGGTAGAAAATTATCTTCCAATTTTTTGTCCCCGCTGAAAATAATCAAATAAACCAATCCTCCTGCAAAATATTGTGCTATTTTTTCCACCCCCATTGAATTTTCTGATTAAAAAAACAAAGGAATTGAAATCCCCAGCCATAGAAATGTTAGAATATCAATTCTATCGAGTTTCAGACCGTTATTTTCATCCCCACTGGCTGAAAAAACCCCTACCAGGTCTGTGAGAAGGGGTTGTGAGAAACGATTGGTTTTTGTAACTCTTAGAAAGATTTTTGAGATTCGAAACCGTTGGCTCCCGAATTTGCAATGTAAGCATGTAAGTGTTTGACGTCAATTCGTCTAAAAATTTCACAATCGCAAGAATCTCCCTGAAATTTCCTATTTCCCCTTATTTTTCCTCTAATTTTAGTTTTTCCTGGTAAAAGGTTACGAAACGAACGTAATTTCAAAAAAAAATTTCAGGGACCAGAAATTTGCAAATTGACCCCAAAAAATGTCAGAAAGAGAAGGTTATTAAAATAAATCAGAGCAGAACCAATCAAAATTGAGACTCTTTGTTATTCCATATTTTTGTTCGGAGAGTTTAATTAATTATTGGCTATTATTCTTCATTTTTTCTTTTGATTCATATTTTTTGAATGAGTTAATTTATCATGTTATATATATTTTTCCAATACTGTCCCAGCTTCTTTGTAGGGTTTTCAAATTTTTTCATGCTATTCTTTTGATTTTTCAGTGAAAAAAAAAGTTAATTATTTTCTTTTTGTTTTGGTTTTTGTTTGCTTGTGTTATCGTGATACAAAATAATTCTGATTGCATTAATTTCTTAACGAACTAATTTCCATCCCTTCTTTACTAACCCTCCTATTCCCCCTTTTTTGATGTTTTCTACTTTTCTTTGCAGTTTCTCCTTAATTTAATTGTTTATTTCTTTGATCCCATAAATCTTTATAGCAGACGTTCCTTTTTTTCTATTTTTTTTTTGCAAAGGAAAGTTATACATCTAAGAGCTATTGCCCTTGCAAAGATTTTTTCTCCGCTTTTTTGAACCAATTTTTGACTTCATTTTCGTGAAGCTGTCAGAAAGAAGAGCTCATGGTTGTGTGAAGGGCGAATTTGGTCCAACCAGAAGGAATATTTCGAAGTGCGATCCAGCAATATCTTCAAAATAAATGCGAAGTCAGCATTAGTATTTGGTAAGTCTAATTTCTTTCTTCTCAGGGCGTCAATGATCGTCAATTGCACTTAAAAGTTATCGGCGAAATATTCGTCGCTAATGAAAATCTGCAAATAAAAAAAATCGATTGTACAAAAAAAAATTCACCAGCGAAATTTATAGTAGCTTCTTTCCGACAAAGTTTTTAACCGAGAAAGTATTAAAAATTTGATCGACAATGTAGTTCTATTTGTATATTTTCGTTGCATGATTATTGAACTGTTCGACCATAGATGCGGATCTTAAGGATCTAAATTAGGCTTCCCAATGTGAACGTTAAGGTCAACAATGCCTTTATTCTGCATTTTCTAGAAGCCTGAAATGTGTAACCCCGAGTACTGCACCAGCGATAGGTCACAATACTTTGAGTGAAACCCCTTCCCCACTCCATGGGTTTTGCTTTGCTTCTGATAGGCTGAATGAATGAACAATCAACTCAGGCGAATTCTAGATCCTAGGCCTGCGAATTTTTAGCATGCCCAGTGCAATGATTAGCGGGAATATGTACTTGAGGTGGCGAACTGAATTTTTAGGCTGGTGAAATTTTTTTTCTCGTGTGTTGAACCGGCGAAATTTGCCGGTCTAAATAAGGTCCTACACCCCGGTCCTTCAGGTTTTGGCTGTAAATAATTTAATTATGAGCTATGGCATATTGCCTATTGACTATTTTAGGACGTATATCCTAGTGTATCTGGAACACAATTAAGCCTAATCAGAATTTTGAAGATGTAAGCATAACTTAGTTGACTAAGCCAGTATTCACAAGGCTAAAGATATTCAAATTACGACAATGTAGCGTTTTTGACGCTTTAAAATCTTTTGTATTCACGGTTTCTGAACCATTGCCTTGGATATCAGATTAAACCAAGTGACGAAATCAAACTAGCTTAAGTAAGTAAGTTTGCGACCGCACTCGAGGGCGACCCGAAGGTTCCTTTTTCTCTAGCTGTCTACCCGAAGGTAGGGGAGGGCGCCAATCTTTTCCCTGGATTTCAGCACTTACCTTTGGTCCGTCTCTTTAATTGCTGAGCATCAAGCATCAAGTATCATTTTGGGAATGTTTGGTATGACCCTGCTGGGGGTTGAACCCACAACTTTGCGCACCGTAGCTGGATGGATTACTTTCATGCTACGGCCGCTTACTAGCTTAGAGTTCTAGGCTAATGTAAGCACATAAGCATATCCTGCTCGCCGATGATCAGATTGCGTGTTATAGTTTGATGATACTGGTTGGACTAGAAAGGATAAACAAGTTAAAGAAAGGGGTCCCTTGAAAGTTAATGAACCTAATTTGATTTGTTCGTTAGTCTATTCTTTTTCCTATACGCGATTCGGGGGTAAATAAAAACAAACGAACGAAAAGTTTACGGACATTGAAATAGAAGATATAAAAATCAATTTTATGGTTCTACGTTTTCTATTCTTCATCTACTAATAAAAGAAAGTCAAAATTCGATTATCGTGTAAAGTTTATTTTCGTGCATTGTATTGGTACAATATCTCTTTTTGTAGTTTTGGCGCCTTGTTTGCTTTCCGTGGTAATTATCTCTGAGGGATAAATTTATTAGCCTGTACCATCCCGCGCCAACGGGTGTTTTTTATGTTTTGATAATACTTGCCGTGTGTCAGTCAGCGAAGAAGAGTTTGGTACAGGCTATAAATTTATGGAATTTGCCCCTTATCATTCACCCAAATTTTTAAAATACGATTTTTAAATAGATTACGTCAGTGTTCCGGACGCGCTTTAAATTTACAGATAGACATGACATAGGCGTAAAAGATTTATGAAAATTTACGTCATTATTTTTGGTTTGACACTGTAGCATGGCAACGTTCACAGCTTTAGGAATTAGCAATAGGCCTGGAACTGGGAAAAATCTAAATAAAATAGCCGCATTTTTTTTCACCGTTCAACACACAATGGGCCTGGGACTAGTATATGTGCTATAGTTAAACTATTATCTACGAAATGCGAGAGGAGAACTCATGAACGGGTTTCGTCGTTAAAGCAAGTTTTACAAGGGTTAGAGTTTGGAAGTCGTTTCTTCGAAAATCTACCGTGCTAATTTTTTGCTAATTCTACACATATATTCGATACGTGTTTACTATCCTTGTATATGTTTCTTTAAAAGAACACTCCAAAGTTTTGAAACCTCCGGATGTTTCTACTTTTTTTCAACCCATAAAATGTTCTTCAAATGTTTTTAAATTCACCATTTTCTGATTATTTTTGTGCATTTTCCTAAAAAAACAGGTGTTTTGGATTCCAAAAAGTCTTACAATGTTCTTAACTTGTTCTTAATTTTTTGGATATTAAGTCTTATGCTCTTATACAGTTTGTTCTTATAAAAGATACGTGTAATGGACGATAAATGTCATGCTAGGGACCTTTTTTTCTCACGCAAAACAGTGCCAACATAATTGGATTTCAGCAAGATAAGCTATGGACCATTAAGGAGATAAAGTCTTACGTGATAGAGATACCAGAATTGATATTCTGTTTTAAGAAGATTCCTTTGATTAGCTTAAAAACTATTTTTGACCCTACTTTTTGCTGAAAATTTGGCACACTCGTTTGTATATAAAAACATGAAGAAAGTGCAGTTTTTCCATTTATTTGCCGGTTGAACATAAAAAATACGACTTTAAGACACTTTTCCCGTTCCTAAACCCCATGTCTCAGTGACCCGGTGAAATTTTGAAACCCACTAGGCTAGCCATGAAGAAAAAAATGGCGGTTTTGAATTTGAGATCTCGATTACTCACTCAAGGTGAGTGAAATTTTAATCCTTGTAGGAAAATAGCACTTAGCGCCCGGGGGGGGGGACTTAAGCAAAAATAGGTACGGGGACGTGCCGCTGGTCAGGGTACCTTTTTCAGTGTTGCAGAATTACTGACAGGGTATCTAAAATTGCAAAATCCTGATCTGACAGGGGCGCAATTTCATGATGTGTGTCTGACAGGGTCTGTTTTTGCCGTTTTTGCATGTAGAGTTCTTTCGCAAATCGTTTTGACGCGGCGGTGAGCAGACCCCTGCGAGGGGCAAACAGCTTTTTGCATATACTTATCGCACGGCCAACACAGGCGCTTTGCTGCTGTTGTCTCGCACCACACGCCCGCCATTGCGCCCTCTTAAAGGGATCGAGGCTAATTTCAACGATATCTCTATTGAACTATTTAGAATAAAACAAGGCGCCCAAGGGCGTGAAGGCCCAGCTTAAAAAATCTGTAATAGAGACAAAATACAAGGATACTTGCTACAGTAGATTGATTAAAACGAATTGATTTATTAATCTTAAAACGAATTTTTCAGTTATTCGAAGTAAATTCTTATCCTCTTGGAGCTTCGAATAACCGGGAGTCTACTGTTTTTTTTTTCACATTGTAGGGATCGATGATCAAACAACTGGACGAGCAAGAGTTCCTGAATATGTAAATATCAATATCAGTTTTTAACATGTAATATATCTAGACATTGTCACTTTTTAATGGTACTAAAAAAATCTCCCTTCACTATTTCACCCCACCCCCCCCCCCCCCACTTTTTTTTTTGAAGGAAAAATTGTACCCTTCGTTTGCAAAATTGATTGTCACTTTTGTAAAGATAGTAAAAAATCTCCCGTCACTATTTCACAAGTTTGTCTGATATGGAGAGTTCTACACCATGACCACAGACAAAGAAAGTTTTGAAGTTTTGCTTGAAATATAAGAGTTGACTACTAAATGACGATAAATTGAGCGGAGATCATATTGCCTTGTCCCGTTAAAGTTGCCGATTGAACTATGGGATGCTTCGATTGATATCATGTTTTGAAAAGGGGAATGTAAAAAAATGATAAATACGTCAGTTTCAAATATAATGTATATTTATTTTAATAGCCTATTGTTTTTTAATAAGTTAAAAAAGCTGAGCAAGTAAGTGGTAAACAATGAAATGTCAAAAAAAAAATCATAAATTCCGGGTTAGCCTCGGGAATCTGAGTTACCCAAATGAAACACAAGTTAATTGAATCAAGTGAGCCGAGTACTATCAAGTTAGTCGAGTAATATCAAGTTAGCTGAGTAGTGTCAAGTTAGCTGAGTAATATCAAGTTAGCCGAGTAATATCAAGTTAGCCGAATAATATCAAGTTAGCTGAGTAGTATCAAGTGAGCTGAGTAGTATCAAGTGAGCCGAGTATTATCAAGTTAGCCGAGTAATATCAAGTGAGCCGAGTAATATCAAGTGAGCAGAATAATATCAAGTGAGCCGAGTAATATCAAGTGAGCCGAGTAGTATCAATTGAGCCGTGTAAAAACAAATAAACTGAGTAAAACAAAGTATTCCAAGTGTATTCTGGTGAGCCAAGTGAATAGAGGGGAATGCTTTAAATCTGAGTTAACTGTGTAAATCCAAGTTAGCTTTGTATAACCAAGCTATCTAATGTAAATCCAGATTGACCAGAGTAGCTATACACTGAATGATGAACCCTGAAAAATAAAAACAAAAACGAAATTACGCAAACAGTCGCGTTCAACTGGAGTATACTACCATGTTCATAAATCGTAAAGCTCAAGTGCAGCGTAAGCTTGTTCCAAGTTTTGGAAGACTTTCATAATTATGTCCACCTGTTAGGAAGACACTTGCTTTTTGTTGAAAATTGAGGCGTGCAAGCATTTGTAGGTCACTACAAGTGAAAATCTCATTTCCAGGGCAGCTACCTTAAAGGGATAACCAGATAAAAAATAAAATTCAGCCCAAAGATTCCTTCCATAGTCCTTAGCAAAACCTCCAAATTTTACAGGCTAATTGTTTTTCAAAGTCGAAATATTTAGGTTTTTAATTTTTTTCATTTCTGCTGGAAAACAATAGAATTTCAACGTGAGGTACGTGTGAGGTACGAAAAACTGAGATTTCTAATTGTCATATCTTGAATCTGGAATGTTATTTCTCAAAAATATTTGGAGGGCTTACTAAGGACCGTGGAAAGAATCTTTTAGCCAATTTTCATATTTTATCTGGTTATCCCTTTAAAAGTTTCAAACAAAAAGGACAAAAAATTACGAATCAAAAAAAGAAATCCTTCTCTAGACTATAACCAACAATGGGTTTCTCTTTACCACACTTCCCCCAACCTCACAAAGATTTTGCAGTAAATGGTAATACACAACTTGATTTTCACTTAGGTCATTAGGTTCTTAAGCCTTTCAATGATAAATCCTGAAGAAAATCAAATTCAAACTCACCTTAAGATTTGGGTATCAATCAATCAGTGGGAACCAATCAGTCTGGATATGATGTACGATAACAGTCTTGATGTATATGGATGATGGTCCAAAACTGTTCAAAAAGAAAAACAAATATGATTCTTATAAACAAAAAGTACAATCATTAGGCATGGCCTGGAGTAATACCTTTATGGGAACATTTTTTGGCAAAAACTTAATTTGGCAAACAACTAAAGTCAGCAAAAATTTTTATTTTTGTGAGAACGAATTTTGGTGAATGAATATATTTTAAATTTTGACAAGAACTTATTTTGGCGGATGGCCAGGCAAATCTTCCCTTTCTATTACCTTTTTTTAATGATTGACGGCAAGAATCAATTTTGGTTAGAACTGAAATTGGTGAATTTCAAGTTTTTGCTACCTCAAGTAAAATTTTTTTCTCCATTTCGACCAGACGATCTCAATCAAACGGAATTGAAATTCGATTGTCGAACGCAATCGAATCTCAATCCAACGACCGAATTCTAGGTAATATTTGATTCGTTTGATTGAGATTTTTGTTCGAGTCATTGAATCGAATGCAATCGAACCCAATCGAATCTCAATCGAACAAGGCTGATGGAATTTAATGATATGTTTATCGTAATGACGATCTTCAGAATTCGATGCGGCCAAGTTTTCATTATTCATTATTTTAGGGAGATAATTCTCAATAAGTTGCGAGCAAAAAAATTATCTCCATAATTATAAAAATCAAAGAAGCGCACTTTTGGTAGATGAGATGGTAGGGCCGTACGGGTTCGTTTTTAAACGGATATTTGCCGGACCGTTTGTTTTGATCTTTCAAAATCTTGATGAAGCGCCAAAATAACAAAATAATGGCAACTTGGCGCGGCAGTTTTTTTGACATGCGGGCGGCTTACGGTAAACATAACATTAAATTCCATCGGCCTAATATTCGATTGAGATTCGATTGCGTTCAACAATCTAATTTTAATCGTTCGCTTGCGTTCGATCTGGCTCAATCATTGGTTCTGTTCGATTGAGATCGTCTGATTTCGAGTATCAACCGACCGACCCTTTTATTGGCAGACGGAAGTAATAGATAGAATAGCTGTTTTCAAAATCAAAGCATACGCCAGACAACCCGATAGTGACCTGTGCTGCATTTTTTGTAAGTGAAATTGCCTGATTCTTACCCCTCCTACCTAGCCCTTAATTTGAGAATGTCTTGTTGCAAAAGGCCAATCAATTTTAATCGTTCGATTGCGTTCGATCTGGTTCGATTGGCTCGATATCATCGGTTCCGTTTGAGTATCGACCGACCGACCGACGTAATCGATAGAATAGCTGTTTTCAAAATAAAAGCAGACGCCAAACGACCCAATAGTGACCTGCGATGCACTTTTTGTATAAGTGGAATGGCCTGATTCTTACCCTACCTAGCCCTTAATTTGAGAATTAACCTTGCAGATTTTTTGTATTTCCCAGAGTGTCTTGTTGCAAAAGGCCAATATTCTTATGATACTACTGGAGCACACAATAGAGATTTACCTTTATGAATGGCAGCAGCAGTCAGTGACAGCAAAATCTTGATTTATCCTCTTTACTTCTCAGTCTTTGAGAGAAAAAGGCTCACGTTGAACACTCCACGTTGAGTTGAAGATAGTCTATGTAGGTGGTAGACTATACGAAATACAGACAATAACAAGATACGGTCTTCAGCCATATATCAACATATGGCTTTGCTCGGCTTTGCTAGAGGATAGATAATTGTATGCTAGCCGACAGACAACATTGACTATGACGATCCCTGTCGATCCCTAGCCTGGAAAATATATGTACTCTCGCGGAACACCGCCTAATTGCTTTGCGTAACTAACAAACGTACGGGCACTGTGCAGATGAAAGGCCCACTACGCTGCGCTGCTGGGCCAATAAAGGACGAAAAGAAGAGACAAGAAAGTTGTTTTTATTTTGTAGGTTGAAGATTCTGTGTTAAAATATGTGAATAATGTAACAACACCTCTGCCTCACAGCCCCGGTGGAACTTTTCACACGTCGGGTCAAAAAATTTCTACTAAATTCCCAATGGGGATAGAAATTTTATTGTTCAAAACTTAGGCAGATTTTCTGATTGGGCTGGGGTCCCAGCTGGTCTGGGACACGTCGTAAAAGCTTAAAATGCCAACATTAATCATCTCTCAGGTAATACTTTCATGTTATGAAAGTACAACAAAAACGTTTTATATAATTTGACAGACTTTTTATGTCGGGTTATGAAGGCTCCCAAATTGTAGTTCAACTACCCCAAAAGGTAGGTCAAACATTTTCGTTAAAATATCTAACTTAGAACAATAAATATTCAAATGGACTATTTTCCATATTTCCTTAGTTCATTAGGAATAAGAAAATACCCTATTAATTCCAATAGATTTCGATTTAGAGAGGACTTATTTTTAAAATGTCTCAATTACTCAATTGGAGTAGTATCCAATCAACTTCGATTCCGATTTTCGCCTGGAAAAATCAATTCAAGCATAACTCTCGTCGTCGATTCTTTTGGTCGGTTTTCCAGGTATTGAGGTTTAATGTTTATGCAATGCTGTAGTTTTTTAGCCTGGAAATGTTGATATCACGTTATGCTTTACGAAAAACGCGAAAAACGTGTATAAAGAGTAGGTTTTTAACATAGAATCTGACAGGGTAAGGTTTTTCACAGTAGAATCTGACAGGGTAGGTTTTTCATCAAATTTTTCTTCTGACAGGGTCTATTTTTCATCAAATTTCATTTCTGACAGGATTGACTTTTGAAACTCCAGCGGCACGTCCACGTCGGTCGTCAAGGTCAGTGCCCCCCCCCCGGGACTTAGCGAGTCTGAGAATATTTTGTGTTCACTCATTATCCCACCGAGGCTCAAAATTGAGCCGAGTTATTCAACGAGATCGATCTAACCGGCTCACTGATACAATGGTGTTCCTAAGAAATTGATGTTCTTCGACCCTAACCTTTTATGTTCTTATATACTTTCTTCTACTATATTGTTCTTATGTAAAAAACTTGCAAGACTTAAAATCACGTATATAGTATGTTATCGATGATTTTCCAAACCAGTTTTTTAACAACAACATGTCTACATTGGACAAAGTGTGTTGACAAGATGCAAGAAATAACATTTATAAGTGATGTCACTTTCTGAATCAAATACAGGTCTTTAAATTCATCAGCTTGTCTTTTTGCAAATTAGTAACACTACCTTGCGATCGTTCCGTTATCAAAAAATACAAAAATTATTATGGTAAGAATTTTTACAATCAAATGTGTAGTCTGTCATATTTAACTGAGGAGTTTTACGGTTTCGCACAAGGCTTGGAGTCATGAAATTCATATCACGCTGATTTCTTTTGACTAGTGTAAAAGTCAGGTTTTTTTATAAGAACATCCGACATTTTTGCCTTCTTCAGATGTTCGTAACTTTTTGAGTTTTCAGCCTAAAAATGTTCTTAACATATTCTAATTTTCATTTTGCAAAAATCGGATGTTTTGGAGTCCACAAAGCCTTAAAATGTTCTTAACTAGTTCTTAATATTTTTGCCATCGAAGGCTTATGTTCTTATATATTTTGTTCTTATAAAAAACGTACTAGATCCTCAACGGGAGCAGTAGTTCAGTCTCTAGTTTCTTTCTTGGTCTTCCTTCTTTATACGAACAATGAGGCTCAAGATCGTCAACAAAATAAGAATAGTATGTCTGGCTGAGTCTGGAATGGCTGGCTTTTAAGTATTTTAAAGGCCAAAGTAATAAAAATCTGCTATGAACCCTGAAAAATTGAAGCTCAAAGTGCTAAAAGAATGAGAACAGTTGAGTCTCAAAAAAAGACTTGTTCTTGTAAAAAATGTTTTAAAAGTTACCTGAGTTATTTTGAAGGTTAGAGATTTCGAGGTATTTCTAAAATATATAGCCGTCACACCTTCAAGAAATACTTATCTTTTCAGTTTTGAAGAGAATAAAAATTTGATGCGCTGTAAATGGGGTGGTAACTCATGACATCAAACTTTGAATACGTTGTAAAATTAAAAAGTATCTGTTTGTTATAGTATACTGTCTTTTTTTTGTCTTATTTATTTGTATCAGTGTTTGGAATCCAATTTTGTTTGATTGGATACAAGAATTTTCTGAATTGATTGTGAATGTGATTGTAAAACTACTTGGTGAAAATCGAGTTAAGCTAACTTTTCTATGACACCCCCTTCTCACAGACCCGGTAGGATTTTTTCAGCCAGTGAGGGTAAAACTTACAGACTAAAATTGCTCTATTTGAGTGAATTAGCAGTATCTTAGAAATAACTTTTTCTCTGCAAAAAAGGGGAGTCCTGAAGTAGTCATTACTGATGTTCGATCTGATCTTTCTATATGTTTTAATGAGATTGTTATACTTCATACCATGTAGCCAATTTGTGCGCTCAAAAACTCTTTTAAAGAAACATTGCAAAAATTATTTTTTTACTAGATTCTCATTTTTTGGCCTAAAGTCACTCAAAAAATCACATTTTCAATTTTTTTTCACTTTGTTTAACCCTTTAGGTGCTAATGTCGAGTATATTGGACATGGGCTATATGTAATTCCCAGCTTGAGTTATAAATCGTCGTTTTTGGTCTAACTTGTAGGAATTGGATTGGGCTTCATGGTAGAGCAAAAAAAATCAAAAGTGAGTCTTTCCAGCGAGATTTTAAGCCAAAAAGTCAAAAAAAAATTTAAAAATTTGACAAAAATTCACTTTTTTAAATTTTTTATTTTGACAGTTTTTTGACCATTTTTGGTCAACGAGTGATCGAAGAATCTCCAAATTTGGCCCTGCTTTACTTGATTCTGTCCTCCAGCCTTTTACTAATGGGCACCTTTCTATCATTTAGGCAGGGCGGCGCCGAATGCCCCTAAAAAAAGAAGAGACTCTAAGCTATCCAACGAACTATAAACGAGCCTCTAACTCCTTCTAGAAAAAAAGGACCGTGGCACTTAAAGAGTGGAACAAGATTAAACCAAAAAATTGAAAGTTTTAATATCTGACTTTGCCAAAGAATAACATGGTAGAATACTGAAAGGACTGTATTTTCCATAGCTATCGGTTCGGTCATATGAATCATCATATGACTTTGATTTATGATTGATAAAGAATTTTTCAGATAGTGAGTAAAATAAAATTTTTCAGACAACTATGAAAATAGGATTAAAAAAACTTGAAGATATAATTTTATCGAAACTCCTTTAAACCGATTGGTGTGTGAATAAGAAAATCTAGGAAAAGCTGGGATTTGTGCCATATCTAACTATGAAGCTTCATGAACATATATCCCCCACCTACGCAGCTCTTTGTCTTTCAAAAGATTTTGAAGAAAATCTATAAAGAATTGTTTGAAGAAAAAAAGTATTTGATGGTTTTACATCCCAGGCGTTTGGCTTGTTGATATGAAAAAGTATACAGTTTTGTGAGCTTTAAGTAACGTGCCTTTATTTGTTACCGTAAAACCCAACCTCGTCCCCTGCATATTATCAGCTTTTTGATGCTTACTGATAGCGCTAGATAATTTTATAACGTCAGATTTTTATGACGTATAATTGTTTTGAGAAGTTCACCCTCTGAGATGGGGAACCCGCATCAGCCTATGCCAGGGTATATTCTCTAGCGTCTATCAGTAACGTAAATAAAGCCTGGAATACACGGGGACGAGGTTGCATAAAACCTTACCTTGACTGTCGGAATCGGTAAATGTTACTAATGGTTCTATGTTACTCTGATGAGGAAAGTGTAAAAATTAAGTATGTAACCGCTGCCGGAGATGACTAGAAGGCTCCTCTTTCAATAGCTCTGTCTACCTGAAGGTAAGGGAGGGCGCACCTCTTTCTCCCTGGATTGTTTCACTTACCCTTGATCCTTCTCTTAAGTGCTGAGCATCAAGCTGAGAGACATCAAGTACTAATTTTTTGTACTAAAATACAAAGTATTTCGTATGACCTGGGCAGGGATTGAATCTACGATCTGGAACGCCGAAGCTTGGTGCTTTACCTATATACTACGGGTCTTTGATAATAAGGTGTATGATTTTCATGGGGATTAAGTTTCGCGGATTCCACGGATTTCGCGGATTTGGGTGCCATCCGCGAAATTAAGTCCCACTGGAAATTTGGAAAAGTGTTCGCCGCGAAATATCTCTTAACTAAACTCAAAAAATGTCAAATAAATACTTTTTGAATGTTTACTGGTATCAAAGAGGCGCTAATATTTCGTATTTCAGCAACCAACATGCATGATTTGGCAGTAAAAGGCGCAAAGTCGTGAAAATATTGTCTTCCAATAGTGCCAACCGTGAAGTTCCCGCGAAATCTTAAAATTGCGCTGATGAGCTCCACCATGTAATTTAATCCCCGCGAAAAGGTCGTCTTTTTCTATATGATATGTTGGATACGTAATTATTACTTCTGGCTTTTGGTTAATTATGAACTAATTAACTATTCTTAACTAATTAAGTTCAACTGATGATTGTGTAAACCTACAGCCCCTTGCAGCACTTTTTGATCATAATGATGATGTGCGTGATACAATCGTGACCAAACTTTAAGAACTCAGGCCTTATTTTGCAAACTCAGGGACTAGGTTCGAGGGGTTCGAGTTAAGAGCATTGAAAAGAAATGTATCTAAAGTATCGAACATTCCTTATTCTGCAAAGAAGCACAAGAAGATGAATGCATAATTATAATAATCCATCCTCAATTAGATATAATATCCAAAGGGTTTGAACTTTTAAAATATAGAATTAGAAATCGATGGGCCATGCTAATTCACCAGTTAGTTCACTGAGACAGGGGTGTTTTTTCGTTTTCTTCTCAAACCTCTTAAAAAGTGTATTTCTTCCCTTTAAAATTCGTAAAGTTTGAAGCTCGAAACACAGTTACGGGGGGGCAGTAATTTTTATTTTTGTCTGCTTTAAAAATCATGAAATTTTGTTTGTCCTAAATAGATTAAGGCTAAAAAATGTTCTTTCATAGTTATTTAAGTTTAATATACTATTTTCGTCACATGAGTAAATAAATCACAGATATGCGACAAAAATATCTCTATTGGTCGCTGAGTAATTTTAATTCGATCAACTTCAAAGTGCCTGAGGCAGATTTCTTACATCAAAGACTCATTATTGATATCAAAAATCGCTTTAAAAGTGTTTTTATGTATTATTAAACCATAATTAAAATATCTATCATACTCTTTCATCGGTTTTCTGTTCATCCTTTATATCTTAATCCGATTTTCATTAATCGGGCTTTTAAAATGTATTCCGATAAAAGAAATAATCATTATAATCAATTTTTTCGTATTTCTTTTTTTTCTTTGCTTTTTGACGTCTTTGATAAAAAAAACTCATATTGTAAGATAAAAATGCGATGAAAGAAAAATTGCATATTTTTCTATTGTCCGTACACACCTTTATTGTCTTGCATGTGCTTTCAAGATTGTTGAGTCTAAATAGATATTAAATAGAATTTAGGGGTTTAAGTAAGAACGATACTCAAATTCTATTCGACTGTACTAGTTAACTAAACAGATTGCTTTATACAAGGAGATTTTCATGTTGTGAGATGTCGTCTTGATAATTTTTACTGCACAGCTATTATTTTTCTTGTGTGTATAAATCAGACTTTCTGACTGTGTCTTTATTTTAGTTTATCTATGATTTGATTTGATCATTTTCTATCTGTGGCTGGTTTAATCTACAGAAATTTAGTTGTTTAGTGTTTTTTTAAATGTCAAAAAAGGTTTGTCTCATTGATTGAAATGTCCGCCCAGCGTTTTGTGCGATACCGTGATTAGGCCTTTATTTTGGCGTGGTGGTGTGATTTCAAAGAGCTTGTTGCGTGATTAAGAGAATTTTTTGATGTGATAATCGAAATTCAATCCCACAATCCTTTTCATCTTAATTCAAAAGTTATTACTTTTTCTTTGTAATTGAGTGTAATTTGCGTGCAAGCGTAATTAACGCAAAGGGTGACGGGATTGAATTTCAGTCAAACAGAAAAATAAATGTGTATTTTTAGATTCGCCACGGTATGCTATTAGATCTTTGTTTGCTCCGCTCATTGATAAGTGGTTGGATTGTTTGCAAATTTTTAAGTTCCCAGGTGGCATAAATATTTTTGGTGTGATGGCGTTCTTTAAGTTTCAACTTTCATTTAACGTTAAAAAGAACGTCATAGGCATTAGACGGACGTTGAAACATCGTTATGTGCTATAGCTTGGTCAAAATTCAGGAACTCCAATCAAGATACTTTAATGGGATGAATTTTTGCGGGGATTAAATTTTGCGGTTAAGCTAATTCTCAAAATTTACGGATAAGACCATTCCGAAATTTCAGCGGGATTTAATTTTGCAGATGACACCCAAATTTGCGAAATTTAATCACCACGAAAATTTATCCCATTCAAGTAGTGTGGCCTGGTAGTACAGTAGAATTTCTCTTTCCTTTTTCACTTGGCGTTTTTTTAATGCAATCAACGAGTCCAAGAGAGATTGTCAAAATGGTAGGTCAACACGTGGTCAAGACAGTCGCGTTGTGTCTTCTATAACACTTGGATTACTTTTCAATGAAACGAGAAAGTTTTTATACATTTTTTGTTGGTTTAGTATGCCCCAAATGCTGGTGTAACAACTCAAGGTTACAGAGGGCTTTGACTCGATTTTTTTTTATGTGCCTAAATTTACATAAAATTCTTTTGTGAAAACAATTTTCAATAGAAATGTTGTGTTTTTAAAGTTTGTCCGAGAAAAAGGTAGGCTAAATAGATCAATCAACTTTCTCGATGTAATGAAACTTCACATGAAAAGGAGCGCTAATCGATTAGGCGGATATAAGAATTCCTTATAAATGTGTATTTTCTGCATTCCTCGATCTTGTAATTATATCCGCAGAGACGGGGCTTGACGACTTGACCTCGCAAGGTTGGACTTGATATTGATGTATTTTCCGTTAGCTACAAGTGATTTTTTTTTTTAACCTTCATACTCCGAAAAATTTGGATTAAAGTCTGAGAAAACTATTTTGACATCAATTTTTGCAAATAGACAATATTATTGTCCGTCTTCACAGGGGCATTAAAGGTTAACGCCCTTAAGTAACCCCGATTTACGTTAGCTAAGTAACTATGTCACTTTTTTCTCTTCATTTTACAGACCAGCAACCATCTTATGAGTCACAAAAAACTCTATGATAACAGGGAGAGAGTACACCACAACACATCCAACACAGTGGCGTTTAGTCGATGACGTCATCGTCGCTTGAAAAACAAAACACTGGTTTGGTACTTAGACTGAATGAAAGAAAGAAATCACGTTTCTCTAGATGCGTTTCTATCTAAATCCGTGTTTCACTCGATACTCTTTTGATAAAAACGAACGAAAAAGAATGCCAAAAAAGGACCATAATTATAACCAATCGTGCAACACGTCTAATGGAAGCACAAGTACAACCACGGATGAACCATCCTTGGACAAACTTCCTAACAATAAACTTAACCGTGATCAAACGTTCGATTTGGTTGATAATTACCAAGACGCTAATGACAGCTTGACCATGCAATTCCCTGGTCATAACACGCCGACAAACTCTAAACAAAAACGTCGACGTAACACTTGGCTATGTTTACTAGCCGGTGCACTAATTCTAGTCTTAGTTGCCGTTGTTGTAACAATAGTCTGCGTCAAAATAATACAGAATAGTAACCCGAACGATTGTTCATCAAGTCAAAATAAAGATGGTAGCGACACTACGACAACCACAAAAGACAATCAAAGTGGTTCGGTTACAGGTACCGACAAACAGGGAAATGAAAAAGCTAATGCGTCAGACAATAATAAAAGCAATGACGTATGCATGACTGAAAAATGTCAATCCATTGCTGCCACGTTGAAAAAATCAATGAATCTATCTGCCGATCCTTGTCAAGATTTCCATCAATTCGCTTGTGGTTCATGGCCACTTAATTATGAATTACCCCCGTCTTCGCCTAAACTCGATACAATGGCTATGCTTAATAACCAGAAAAATCAATACTTGCGTGACGTTATTATTCGAGAATTGAAGAATACCGAACAAAATGGCGGCAGTGTCAATAAAGATGGCTTCAAATCAAAATTGCTCGAATTCTACCGCTCGTGTATGAATCTGGATGTGATTAATAAGTTAGGATCCAATCCACTTTTGGAATTCATTGGTAAATTTGGGCGTTGGTCACCCTTGAAGCAATGGATTCAGGGCGGTGTTCCTGAACCAGATATTACTGATTTATTGATTTTGAGTCATCAGTATTTTCCGCCATCTGTCTATGACGACCGAGTGAAATCGCCGATGTTTAAAACTATCGTCAAAGTCAATGATAAGAATTCAAAACAACATTTACTAGAGGTAGGTAGCATTGCATTTTGATTCTCCCTTCTTTACATCTTTGTATCAAAATTATGGCTGGATATACTGTTTATCCCTGGGATTGGCCTAAAATGGGTCCTTTAGTAGTAAAATGGGTCCTTTAGTAGTAAAATGGGTCCTCTAGTAGTAAAATGGGTCCTCCCTTTTTATGGAAATTTGGCGAATATGTTAACAGCTTACGAAGAAAGTATTTTGTATGCATTCTGCTACTTTTTGCGGAGCATTAATAAAAAGCAAACGTTTTCATATGATTTTTAATTAATATTTGCTTGAAAGGCTTTTTTCGTGGTGAATTTTTTTATCTTATTTAATCAGTTTGAAAAATATGACAAGCTTTTGTAGACTATACTATAGTCTAAGACAAATCACTATCTAAGAAATAAGCCTAAAGCCGAAGAAAATTCGCAAACGGGTTCTTTTGCCGAAAAGAGTTTACAGCCGGTAGAGTTTGCCAGTCTTCGAAACTTTCCCGCCGATTATTTTTCCGTGTACCGTCATACCGCCATATTTTCCCGCCTTTCCTATTACCGTAACGGACGATAACATGGTCTAAGCTTTTGAAAATGTTATGTGCCTGATACACATAACAACTGCTTAAATTAACAATCTGATGACTAAGCTAAGACGACTGTAACGACTGTAATCTTTATATCATTCAGACCAATCTAACTGCCTGAGACAGTATTATTCCGATAAATTTTCTAGCTATTAAAGTTTTCTAGAATCTTGTCATAACAGATTAGTTTCACTATCTTAGAGTTTTCGATTTTGGAAACGCGATTGTTACAAACTATTTATCTCTTCATCTAACCCTAAGATGTCTTTCTTTGATTGATGTTGGACGAGGCTACTTAATCAAGTTATACGGAATCATAACATCGACTCTTTTGTTACATCTTTTTTTTTTCAGGTCAACATCCCAGATATGCCCATCACAAATCCTGAAAATTATTTGGAAAAAAGTGAACGTGCTAAACTTGTAAGAACTTGATTTAACTCCAGTTTTTGTTAGTTTTACTCTTCATAATTTGTAACCTTGCGTAGTAGTGACTGTACTCCAGAAGTAGAGCATTCAGCTAAGGTGCGCAAGGTTGTAGGTTCAATCCCCCGGACGGGTCATACCAAAGACTTCCTACTTAGAACAAAATGGTACTTGATGCCTCTCTACTTGATACTCGGCAACTAGGAGAAGGACTAGGAATAAGTGGAACAACACAGGGAGAGAGAGCTTTCGAGACGCCTCCGACTTCGGTTGCAGACATTTACTTGAATGAACTAAGGGGTTCTACGTTTTGAACCTTATAAGAAAACCGATTTTTTATAGTCATTGACATCACTCTTTGTTCTTTGTAGTTGATGAAAAAGTACGCTTTATTGCAATCGAATTACGTTGCTCTGCTTGGTCCTTCATCAAACGCTCAAGAAGTTTTGGACGAATTGATGCAATTCGAAAAAGACCTTGCCAAGGTAATTATTGTTGTTCGATTCAAAATGATTTTAAAGGGATAATCAGATGGTTTGAGATATTTAGATTTACAGAAACCTTCTGTGGTCCTTAGTAAAACCTCAAAATAATTTTGTCTAACAATTTTCCAAAATCGAGATATCCAAATTTGAAAATTTCGAAAATGGGTTCTTACACGGTTCTTACGTTGAAATTCTATCGTTTGAAAATTATTGTTTTCATCCTAAAAGCCAAAAACTTGTAACTTAAATATCTCGACTTTGGAAAATAGTTAGGCAAAGATATTTTGAGATTTTGCTCAAGACAATAGAAGGATCACAAACAAATATTACAAACCATCTGATTATCCCTTTAACCCCTTTTTGGTCAGTCTGAACCGCGATCTCTATAGATATACTTCCTATATAGAAAATTTTATAAGAAACTCTTTTCGCTAGAGGATAAGCAAAAGTCTACTTTTTGGTTGAGTGAGCAAAATAAACGACTTAATCTCTTAAAAATTGTATTTTACAATCAGAAAATATGCGTGTTTTTTCAAGTGATTTACACCTTTTTTTTCATAATATCATCCAAAATTGTTGAAGCCTTCGAATGTTCTTAACTTTTTGAGTTTTATCCTTGAATATGTTCTTAACATGTTCTTATTTTTGCCATTTTTTGAGTGTTTTTGTCCATTTTCCTAAGAAACCGGGTGTTTTAGCTTTAAAATGTTCTTGACTTGTTCTTAAGATTTTGACCATTGAGGCCTTATGTTTTATATAGTTTTTTCTTATTAAAAAACGTGTACCCTTCTTGTCATTCTTTGCCACGGAAAGTCATGTGATATGCTTTTCAACCAATCAGATTTAATTATTGCGAGGGGAAAACAAACATATGGTTTAACTCACTAAAAGATTTTGCTTAATGATTACACATAAATATCTTTCTTTAAGTGTTTGTTTTTCCCCAATTGTGACGTCATGCCGAGGCAAAGAATACCTCACTAATTTAGCCTTCCTAAAAAATGAATCTTGAGTGAACTTGGACGTATTTCTCTAATTCACATTTCGGTCTTACTGGCTACTTAGCAAGGTGCAAGGGATGACCTTTTAAAAGAAAACATCAAATCAGAATATTTACAAGAAAGCCAGTACCAATTTTTGCACTCTACTTTTAAAATTTAGAAAAAAGCTCCTACGCTTCTTACAATATAGTAAAAAAAGATTTTTCAGATCCGCTTTAGTTAACAAATTGGATGATGGACCTTAAGTAGGCCATCTTAAAAGCAACTTAACATATCAATTTCAAAGCGTTTCTCAATCAGATTATTAATAACAAATAGATAGATGATGTCAAATTCGATGATCTATTTCTTGTGCCTCAGCATTTTAAGTAAGGTGACAAAGTTATGATGCTTTGCTCAGCATGTGTACGGCTCCCCTATTACCCCTCTTTACATTAACTCATCGCGATAGTAAAGTGACCCCTCTGCCGTCCCACTCTCAGTATTTTTTCTTTTTTCTTAAAACATTTGAAGTTTGTCTCTCAATGTATTTGTCTGACACCCTCATCGGGATATTTCAGAAATTAAATAAAGTGACTTTACTGGCTCACCAAGCAAACACTTTCTTTAGAGCGAGTTATCTTATAAACTTAATATTTGAAAACATTCTAAGACTTTGCAGATATTCTAGAAAATGTGGTATAAATTTCGCCAAAACACTTAACAAATACTGGACATTTTTAGCATGTGACATGGTCAATCTATCAATAGCTCCTAGTCTTCATTGGACTCACTGGACTATGTTCGTGTTCAGCCAGAAGTAGTCTTTTACTCTATCTTATGTATAAATAACCCTTGTACGGTTAAACTAGACCCCAATCCCTTTATAGTCTTGATAGCACTCACGAAAGTTTTTTGGATTTTGGATCCTTCTGTTATTCAAATAATCATAGAATATGAACTTTTGTAACTAAACCCCTGTGTCACAGACCCACTGGGACTCAGCCCCACTGGAAAATTTGGCAAAAATTTGGTCCCCACTGGGAAAATTTCAGCCCCACTGGGAAATTGACTTTGATTTCATCCCCACTTGAAAATCAATTTCTAAAAATTGCACTCCAAAACCACACTGGTTTTTTTAATCTTGAAACAAAAAAATTTCTATCCCCATTGAGATTTCAATAGGGATTTTTACGAAGAAAAAAGTTCCACCGGGGCTGTGAGACAGGGGTGTGCAACTTGGTCTTGTCGGAAGGTTATACATTGGAACAACGAAGGCTAAAAAAGGGTCTATGGCTCTTTGTTCTTGGCTAAACACTCGTTATTATTGTATGAACCATCATTTTCCGTTCGACCGAGTGAATTTCATTTTACAATCTTTAAAGTTCCCATGGAATCCTAATGGAATCCTGGGGTGTAGTATTTTGTTAATCTGTTTTCTTGAATCGACTTATCGATAGATTAAGCACTCGACTTTACTCCTTTAATCCATTCAATGATGCTAATGATCTCATTAAATCAATACCCCTCTCATTACCGCACAGGAATTTTTTAATAACTGCAGTTTCTATTTTGCACGACCTTTTCCATTTATATACCTTTTTAAAGTCCTATAGCTCATTCAAGCTAGTTTACTTTAACCTTTAGCTCGCTGAAAATAACACCCTGCTTAGTTTCGCATCAGCGGAAAAAAAACTTTCATTCAATCAAGTTATGATTGACTTTTTACAACTCTCGTGTATCTACTATAAAATATGATATTAAATTCATCTGCCAAATATTTAAAAATTAAGATTCAAATTTGAAAATAAGTTTGGAAGCTGCTTTTTTCAATATTCCACCTTTAAATATCTTAACTTTTGTATACGATGCGAACAGACTGTGGATAACGTATCGACCCATCTCGTTAGTAAAAAAGCAAATACAGGCTAAAGCCTGGTACTTTGCTACTGTTCTGTAAATTATAAGACATAGAAGTGAATTTATACATCTACACACATTTGAGGACAGTGAAGTGACTGAAGCGATCTGGAACAACCTGCAGTTCTGAGCCACAAAACTGCTGATTTACCGTCGTCCTTAGTTAGTTAGGATCTAGACAAATAAAAACTAACCGTCTCCGTCGCAGGAAAAGCGCCATACGTAAACTCGCTATTGTTTTATATTAAAAAACACAGATTTATAAAGGGCTAGTTTTCGTTCTTTAACTTCCAAGCAAAACAAGTGACTATCGCACAAAATATTGCTGATATTGTTTTCGAAAACCTGCGAAGCTTCTGATTGGTCAAGCGCTGAAATTCTATTGTGATGTCACGTGACCTAGGAGGATTTCCTACCTAAAGGCCGGCGCAAATGAATCCAACATTCAATCCAACAATAATGTTGGATCAAATGTTGGATTCATTTGCGCCGGCCTTAACTACGGCATGCTTTTCAGCTAAAGCACGACATCTAGCAGTTCGGGCTTTTTAAATCTATGATTAAAAAGCAACATCCTCATGGGAACATTCTATTCGATTCCAAGGTGTAAGAACGTAATTCAAACTAAATTATAGTTGTGGTATCCGTTTCCTTCTAGATTAGGCTTGATTTCATCTGCAATTGACTCTCTATAATTCGATCGTCAAATTTTCTTCAAATAAGAGAAAGATTCGATTTACAGAGAATATTTTACGTGACTTTCCAGCTGAGGGAACCAATACTCTAGTTCGAATTACAGAAATATTTGAATGATAGGTGTTCGAATAAGAGAGAGTGTACTGTAATTTCACCAACAATTTTTATTCATTTTCTTTTTCGAATTTACAGATAGCTATCAACCAATCATTTTTGCGGATCGCACAACAAACATATGATAACATGACGTTGAATAAATTCATGAAAGAAGTTGGTAATGAGGTAATAAAAAAAAATCTTACACCCCTGTCTCAGTGATTCGGGAAAACTTTTTGTGGCCAATGAGGATAGAATGAAAGTGCTGCATTCCAAATAGGGTGGAGGTCTCTCGCTTTTAAATGGGTAGGAGTTTTAAATTCTATATACCTTATCGGGGAAAACTTTGTCGGGGAAAAGTGACGAAATTTTGGACAAGTGACGAATATTTTCCCCGACGAAAATTTTCCCCGGCCTTATAATGCGTTAACCAACTACCAGCAAGTGACGAATTTTTCCCCGACGAAAATCTTCACCGACGAAAATTTTCCCCGACGAAGTTTTCCCCGATAAGGTAGCTTACAACTCTTAAGTGAGTTCTCACCGACAATATTTTTTGACCAATTTTCTAGTGGGTAGACTAAGTTTCTCATGGGATGTATATTGTATGGACTTTCACAGTTAAAAGCTTTCGAATTCGATTTTCAAGAGGAATTGGATATTCACCGAATAATGAAGCGTATCAAAGAGTAGAATATTGAATGAGGGAGTGTCAACTATTTCTTTTTTTATTTTTTAGATTAATTGGGTGAAATTAGTTGAAGGATTTTTTTCACCATTGGGAATCAAAGTGACTGGCGAAACGCAGATTGGGATTCGTTCCATCCAATATTTTCGTGATCTGAATGCATTCTTGAAGCGAACAAAGAAACAGTAAGTTTATCTCAGTTTAGCCTTATCTGTAAACAGACCGGACCTCTACGGAAATTTCAAAATTCATTGCTACATTGCTTCATATACTACGCTACGTTATACGTGAGAAGGGATGCACTCTAGTGCAGGATACTCTTTAGCCTGAGACTCTATTTATGTTGTACTGGATAAGGAAATGATTAGCGCATGTCTTCCAGAATACAATACCTTCAAGAATTATCCGACTGCAAATATAATATAAGCCAACCTATACAACGAGTCTGCGATACTGTAGTCTTTTTTTAGATCTATAAGTGAACCGTGTATTACTTGCTGTAAGCATAACACGATTTTTGCTTTCACTATCTATTTCAAAGAAAAACTTTGCCCTTATTTTATCTGATTGGCCTTTACTCTAGTGTCTTCTTCCTTAATCCCAAGTCTTGTCGCAAGCAAAATAGATAAAAATATTTTCTTAATAGTAGACCTTTACAAAACAGGTGGTATCTATAAGGAGTGCGAATCCGTTAGTGGATGCCTGTAGCCTTGTATAGAACCGAGATTACTTTGATTTTTCACCTTTTTAGAACCATTAAAGATTTCATCATCTGGGTTTGCGTTTGGCGTTTCGGCTCTTACGCGTCGGGGCCGTACCAAGAGGCCGATTTCAATTTCCAACGCGCTTTGTTTGGTATCCAGGAGCGACCACAAAGATGGGGCAAATGCATTGTGGATCTTGAGGAAACAATGGAAATGGGATTAGCTTCACTTTATGTCGCAAAGTCATTGACAACGGCCGGCCGTAATATGGTGAGTATGGACTGGGTCCCTTTTCTCATAACAGATCACGCACTCTTAACATGTTTCTCAGTTTATCCAAGGACCGTCTATCATTAGGCTATTCGAGAAAAAATTTGTACCTCCTATGTTGAGGAGGTCTTTAAAAAAAAAAAGGTGATCCCCTAGATTTTTTTCTCCCATTTTTTGGACCGCCCTGGATTTTCAACCCGATTTTACTGCCAATTCTGGATTTTTTATTTTCCAGACCACCCTGGACGTCACACCTCCTCAACATAGGGGGTACAGACAATTTCTGGAATGGCCCATTTTTCGCGCGCATTTAGATCTTCTAGTTTTATTGTTCTATCGCAGCTAAGATATTGCGAAAAAGACACATTGTATTTTGACTTGGGAGAATTTCATTTAATATTTTCATTTTCACCAAAGGCGACAGAGATGGTTAAAAATATCACTAATGCGTTTCGAAGAAATCTTGTCAATGTAGACTGGATGGATGTTAGCACAAAGGCTAAGGCTTTTGTAAAGGTAATGTTTTTGAAAGTTTTCCTTCTATCTATCTGCTTAGACTCTCCTTGTATTTGACTTTTAAAATCTTGAGAAATAAATTTGACCATAAATAAACGTTTCTATTGAAAAATTTGAATAGTTACGCCTCTCATTGTGTCTTGCTTTAGCTTAAGTCAAACAAACTCCCTGATCAGAAGCTGAGACATTTGTTTGCTAATAGATGGGTCATATTTAGGGTGTACTTGAGAAGATAAAAGCGATTAAAATAACGTAAAACATTTTAGTACCTGATTACAGTGTCATTTTCGTGAGAGTACGTTTCTGTCCTACCATTGATTTCTTTGTCTCCCTTATTTTTAGGTTGATTCCATTCGGGATAATATCGGATATCCGGATTATGTGAATAATGAGACTTATTTGGATATCATGTACAAAAATGTAAGTTAAGTTAATTAATATTATTTTTGCTCTGCAATGATCTCTGACTTAGGTTAAGGCCATTTGGGAGTATGTCTTGTCAGTCTTGCCTTGCCTTGTAAACTGTCGCTTGACTTCCATTCTTTTTAAGACTCGGGGGACTCGATCGATAAAATTGATATTTTTTTTGCTTTCGGCTAGAAACTTTATCGCTCGACTAATTTTGATCATTTTGATCAAGCCATATAACGCAGGGAGCCAGTCTTACTCCTGCTTGATAAAAAAAACAAAAAACTAGAAAGGAAACTTTTGGAAAAAGAATGCGCGCGCAGCATATCCGACCAAACTTTCTTAAGCGATCTGGAGCATAAGTATATAATTATATCAACTATATTAGAGTCTCCGTAACTCGATTTATAGCACATGGGGAATGCTAATTAAAATGCTAAAATGTTGGAAAATTTGAGTTATAGAGACTAGTTTATCAGGAAGATCACGTCGTATCCAAACTTGCAAAATTGTTCGAGTTAAGGAGAAAAAGTGTAGCAGTTCCTTATACTCCTACCACAAAATCAGTAATTTCACCAATTCATCACAATTTTTCTTTTTTCATTTTCATTACCAACAGGTGGAAGTGAACAATGGAAATTACTTCCGCAACGCATTGAATGTTTACCAGGAGAAACGACGAATGAATATGCGATTGTTAAACGAACCCGTTGATAAATCGGCGTAAGTAATTTTGGAAGCGGTTAATCTTTTTAAAATGAACCATTTTTTACCGTCTGTATTTTGACAAAGCAAAGTATTAAGGCAAAGTATTAACTAGCCTGGAGATCCATGCTATGATTTCTTATTCTATATACTGATGGCGAAATATATAGCATGGTATGGGCTGACAGTTTTAATTTCCCATATCCTAATAACGGCTGAAAACACAACCAATCAAATCCTGTTATTGTTTCACTGGTCACATTTTCTTAAAGAAACGCAAGTTCCGAAATTTGGTTTTTATTTTAGTAAGTGAGGACAGTGCTAAATTCGAATTTCCCACTGTAATTTTTTTGAGTCCAATTCGGACTCAGAGCTCTGACCCGTCAAGTATTCATCAGATTTGAAGAAAATACGCAGACGGGTTACTGTCTAAGTATTAACATGTATAATTATACAATACATAATGTACAATAATAATCGAATCGGGTCAAACAAACTGGGTAAAAAACTTTAGTAATGTATGACTTGAAAGTTGTTTTTGAATTTTCTTTTTTTCCATTTAGTTACGATTTACCTCCAACCCTTGTCGAAGCATATTTTGATCCCAACAAAAACAAGATGGGTAAGTTTGTTTGTTTGCTCTGAATTTAGAGTTGTTGGAAGTTTTCACAAGTTTTCGATTATTTCCACGTCAAGTTAGCTCGGTTATCTATGAATTAAACGGAACATGGGAAGGAGCAGGCATTCCTACTAGGAACCCGTGGCACCCGTGGTACTGACACCTCAGATCGTCGTTTCATACATTGTTCACATTGTTCCTCAGTCTCGTAATCCAGCAAAATTCCTGAAAGTATTAAGAATGTTAGCTATTTCATTGATTAAATTTCATTTTCTGTCCAAGGAAAAATTTTGCTTTTCCCACTGTACTGATGGATATGTACTGTGTTGTAAAAAACCCTAATTCTGTCGACAGAGCTAGGCTTGGTTTATGTTTTTGTAATCTTACTTATTTATTCCATAGTTTTCTTGGCTGGTATTTTGAATGCACCTTTCTACGACACTGAAGGACCAATGTAAGGACTACTTGTGCCTGAAGATTCCGTTCGATTTCTAACTCTTTAAAGTTCGTACACCTTTAAACCATTGCACCAGAAATATATGTAAAGGAAAATTGGGTTTGAGTTCAACCCGGCTTTGAATTGAGCAGACAAACAGGCTTTGGGCATCATTCGACCGAAATTTTATCCGAAAAACTTTTCTTTTTTCTCACGTTTTCTCACTTTTTACACCCTTACAGTGAATTTTTGGAATTCCAAAAAATTTACCTTAAAGTGTAGCACACTTTTACCTTTACTCTTTTGTTTTAGGGCGTTGAATTATGGAGCACTGGGACTAGTGGTAGGACATGAAGTGACACATGCTTTCGATGATTTAGGTTTGTATTTTCATGAGTTATCTTTATACCCTATGAGTTTTAATCAGTATTGAAAGGTGACTGTTTGGAGTGAAGCGAAAAAGTGACTACACTCTTCTCGGTTTTACACTACCGCGACTGCAACCTTCTTTCAGTTGCAGCTTATGAAAACTTTTTGGATGCTATCAAAATCTTTTTTTTTAGGTAAGATGATTGTTTCAGGAGCTCCTTTTACCTTGAAGCCACTCCTGTTTACTGTAAAAAAAAAGTCCCTCTTGAAGATTAATTCACTCGATAGTTTAATAGATGTTAAAAAATATCCATCGGTTTCAGGTCGGCAATTTGACGGTAATGGTGAGCGTAAGAACTGGTGGACAGCAAGTAGTACAAAGAATTTCAAAGATCGTTCAACATGCATAGTTCATCAATATGGAAATTATACAATGTATGGCCAAAGTGTAAGTGTTGTGGTCATTGAAGTACCCCCCCCCCAATTAATTAAGAGTAGTGTTAAAAGTCTTTTGAATGGTTTCACTGGATCCATGACCAGCTGACTCGGATATTTTTGATCTGATTGAGAAGGGTCTTTGAACCTGGTTTAAAAAAAAAACACGTCATGGACAACTCGACCATCATTCCTACGGTTATTGCTATAACGATGACGTAATGACTCCGTGTGAGACTGTTTGGGATGATTTAATATATCGTAATCATTGTTTCTTTAACTATAATATTTATTCAGGGAATCAATGCAAAAGCCACTCGTCAGCTTCTTGATTCCATCATCAGCCTGTTGATTCCATCCCTAACTTGTCCCTTTGTTGAAACAATTGACTTACAATTTTGTCTTGCTTTCTATCTTTTAGATCAACGGTAAGATGACACTCGGTGAAAACATCGCAGATAATGGTGGAATTAAAGTTGCCTACATGGTAAGTCAGCTTCCATCTAACCAACCTCTTTAAGCTGATTTGTTAAACAGTAAAACAGTTGATGGTGCTATTTAAGCCGCCGCGTACAACTTATTCGAAAATCCTCTAGGGGTAAAAAAGTACAAGGGACCGAAGAAAAGTGGTGCTACTCAGCCACGTACTACTAAAGTCTATTCACGATAAGTGTGCACTCTTTTTTCTTTTACCTATAACTTTTGAAGGAATTCTTCAATCTTTATAAATTTGGTATCATTGGAAAGATATTAGTGAGTGGAACAATTTGAATTAAAAAAATCTTTAGAAAAATTCTAAAAATGAAGATGAAAATGAAGAAGAAAAAAATGAAGATCTTGTAGAAAAGTGCTATAATTATCATTTTCACAGTAATAAAATTCTAGCCACCTTAGTTCATTTGTACGACCCTGATGATGTTTATTATTGAACTTCGTTATGGACACAAAATAACATAGATTTTTTTCGTATAAAAACAAACATCGGAATTTTGAAGATTTATTGAATTCTTTCTATCTAGGCATACAAAGACTGGGAACGAACTCATGGCAAAGAAAAGAAACTACCCGGCATTCCCTTGACAATGGATCAATTAGTTTTCGTTTCTCATGGTCAAGTTTGGTGTGGTGCTTACAGAGAGGAATATGTGAAAAGAGCTCTCAAAACTGATTACCACAGTCCTGCTAAGTACAGGTATGAACATTTCTTTATTTGATGCCCTCTTTGCACTTTTGAGGGCTAAAGCTTAGCCTGGTAGAAACATTACGTAATTTAATCATTCGAATAACTCCAGGATTAAGGTGAGGTCAAAATGCTTGCAGTGTTACAAATAATTTGTAGAAGTTAATTTTGGTCTTAAATGAAGCGTATCACTAAGCAGAATAAAATTCACTTCAGCCAAGACGTCATAAAAACTAAAATTCTATTAACTTTTGATATAATCACAAAAAGTGCTTCATCAAAATTTGCATCAAAATACATTAAAAGTAAAAAACTTTTTTTGATGATTCTATCCAAAGTTATTAGAATTTCAATTTTTTATGACGTCAGTAAGATAGCGCTAAATTCCCTGAAGTCGAGAGATTTCTTCAAACTACGTCAAAAAGTCTCAATCCCAACGTAACCTACATAGTACAAAAAGCACTATTCACTTGAAGGATACCTCACGCTTAAGTAGCCATCCAATAATTTACGATGAAAACATAGGCTGATTTTCGCAGGGTCTAGGTTGGATTCAACTTCGTTCCCTGTGTATTACCAGCTTTTTTATGCTTACTGGTAGTAACGTAAATAAAGCTTGGAATACACGGGGACAAGGTTGAGTTGGATTTTCAAAGATCTGCATATTTTCATCTACTAACCTTTGGTCGTATGTGATAGTGGATCTTTTTGTTGTTTTTAATAATTAGGATATCTCCTTTCTTTTTCCAGGACAATCGGACCGCTGTCCAATCTCAAGGCTTTTTCAGATGCATTTAAATGCCCTCTTGGGACACCTATGAACCCCCTGAAGAAATGTCGTGTGTGGTAAAACAGCGAAGGATGATATTTAAAACGCAAAAGAAGACCTTTTATTGGTTCATGGTTATTAAATTATGCTGACGTCAGCTGTTGGGAAAAGACGTGTTATGTTCCAGTTCCCTCCCCCTTGAAAGAGGGAAATCAAATTTTTAATCGCACCCTTCAATCTTCGATATAACTTTATGCACCATATACCGCCAAAATATTTGGAATATACGCCCCCTTTAGATGATCAAGGAAATGACGCCTTAGAATTCTTGGAATGAACACTGTTATGAATTTCAGCGATTTATTCAATTTGAATCCAACTTGAGAATTTGCTGATTTGAACATGAGACCGCTGTAAATTATTTTATTTAATAAAAAGTTGTCGTTAAAATGAGATTATTAAAGTCATAATTAAAACATACAGATCGATTTACGGAAATGTATATCGACCAATGGACGTTGAGAACTTTTTAAAGAAAGCAGATTGTAAATAGATATGTTAAAGCCTACCTCGGTATAGAGGTATTTTCAACACGTACAAATCAATTCTAAATACTGCGGTTTGCTTGTGAGAAGACTTATAGGAGTTTACGTAGGGGGTTTTTGACAAACACTTTATAGCAAAACCAAAACATAGGGATTTTTTTTGTAAAGGTGATAAGATAATAATAATCATTCTTGCATTGAGGTGACAAATTAACGTCAATTTAGTAAGCTTCTTATGCTAAAAAATAATTCGCGCTTAACTGCAGAGGTGCAGCGAAAATGACTCTCACATAAATACAAATTTTATGAGATTTTTTTAAATTTGATTTTAAGCGCATAACAATGCCGTAACCGAAAATATATATTCCATGTACACTTTTACCATAGTCGAGCTCACAAACTGACCGCTAGGAACAAAGGTGTCAACAGTTCTCAGAGTCTTGATTGGAGACATCAACCTGTTGGTCTTTCACAAAAGATTTGGTTCAACGACGAGCAGAAGGCTGGTCATTTAGAATTATAAGAATGAATCCGGAACGATTATCAAAAAAGGATTTTGTAATCCGTGAAAAATTGCAAAAATACAGGGGTATTGTGTACAGG